>NC_089731.1:4997500-5153586 GCF_035083965.1 Branchiostoma lanceolatum | reverse complement strand
TGTCTGAAACATCTGACCGTTTATAAATCATATTCAGTTGCATGAGTAACTGCTATTAATGGCATGTCTCATTACCTGGATGTTTAACCTTCATCAATGTAAGATTCTGTACATAATAACTTTTGAAGACTACATACATGTAGCTAGTGTTAACACAGTAGTTTGCAAAAGATGTGCTTCAAGCTTACCGTCTTGTCCGTACTTCTTCTTGATGATGGACTTGAGGTTGTGGTATGTCTCACAGCCCATCTGCATGGCCTCACGGAACGAGGAAGCACCTGGGAGAAATATATTGAGAAACTTCAGTTGCAGTACCAGAGAAAAAAGCCGCTAGGCGGCCCATTATTGAATTTGACATTTGTTCCCAACCCCTACACACCTACCAAACATTATAAGGATCCATCAACAGCTTATGGAGTTATGCTGTTCACAAGGGTGGATGCAACATGTAGTCTTTTTTTCTTCTTGAATTGAGTGCCATTAGCTTTCTTCTTTGTCCAATAATGTAAGTCTCTGACCAGCCAAAAACTAGGGATTATTTCTAGTCCTTGGATCTATGGGACTACATTTGATTGATTTTGCTTGTTGAAACCTTCTTACACATGTACGTACCAGTAGGCAGGATCATGAACTCCTGCATGGCGAGTTTGTTGCCAGCGTGGCTGCCTCCGTTGATGACGTTGAAGGCAGGGACAGGCAGGATCACATCTGTGTTACCGGCCAGATCTGCCAGGTGGCGGTACAGCGGGACACCCTTGTGGGCTGCGCCGGCCTTGGCTGTGGCCAGGGACACTCCCAGGATGGCATTGGCTCCCAGCTTGGCTGTTCGAAACACGTAAAAAGATTTCTTTTACAAGACTGGCTATGAAAAAGACATTACCATACGGCAACAGTCACTGTGTTTTCTTTTAGCAGTTTTGGATGTGTGATGTGCTAATGACTGTGATATATGCAAAATATTTTGTTGTTGTTGTAGAATAGCTTTATAGAATTTGTTAGTTATACATTTGTAATTTTGAATTGGTATAAATTTTACAAGATGAAGTTTATCTACTTACATTTGTTCTCAGTACCATCCAGGTCCAACATGAACTGGTCAACCTCCGATTGTTTTGTCACGTCAAAGTTCTGAGGATAAAAGTGAAAAACATCTATTGTGAGTCTGTAACAGGTCTAGGCAAATGCAAAGATGCTTGTTAACCTTTAAGACTACAGTCCAGTTTGCTGGTCCAGTTTGCTGGTCACTACCTTTAGGGGAGTGAGGAGATTATCTCCTCACTCATTCTGTGGAGGCCCCGGGGAAAAACTCACTCCAGAAAGCTAACTTTCCCGAGGACTCTGTCCAGAGACACCGGAATCCATATGGAGGACCTGAGTGCAGCATGGCGGATAGGCTGGAGTGGTCTGCAGTTGTCCATCAACTTACCCCGTCCCCCCCGGGGTCGACCGATGATGATGATGATGATGATGAAGAATACAAAAATGGTTTGCTACACATGGAGAATGACCTGAGCTGGATTCTAACATAGATGTAATTTCTCGGTGCCAGACTTGAGATATTATTGAAACTGAGCTCATCACCTATCATTTTATTTCTTTAGAAATTTTTCCTTACCTTCTGGATGACAGCTGGAGCAATGATGTCATTGATATTGGAGACAGCCTTGCTCACACCTATAGAAAGAAGACAATTCACAGTTTTCCAATAACAAACACTGTAGCCAGCAGCATGAAATCAACACCTGCCATATGCATGTTTGTCCACAGACAGAATCACTTTCATCGGATGCACACCAAACATTTACTAGTTACAGAAAACTGTTGAACCTAAAAGTACATTGTATGTACCTGTAAGTGCATGCAGTGTTACTCAGGTCAGTATGAATATGGTGTATGTATTTTTCTATTTTTTCTTTTTTGTAGCTCAAGACCTGTACAGATACTTGAAATCAATGTCTTACTACAGGCAGTTTAATTTTATGTCTCTCCTTAGCAGCCATGTAGCGGCTCTGTTTGTTTGTTAACCTACCCTTTCCCAGGTACTTGGAGGGATCCTTGTCCCTCAGCTCCAAAGCCTCATAGATTCCAGTGGAAGCACCACTGGGGACCGCTGCACGGAAAAGACCTGCAGAACAAGGGGTACATAAATGATTTAGATGGCCCAGTTTGTTTGTTTGTTTATTTCTATCTTCATCTTCAAGGGGAAAACATATCACCGACTGGTGTTTTTCAATATGCCCTGGGGGGAAACCCCAAACAAAAGTTATGAAGAATGCTATGCGTATCTATAAATTTACTATGTTTAGTTACATCAAGTAATCATAAAGGGATATGCTGCAGGAGGTTTTAATAGGCCTGGTGGCAGAACAAAAATCTTTTTCATTGATTAGATACATGTACATGTTTATATATCCAGGATCTTTAAAATTCACAGCATACACCAATAAACGAAATGAACAGGTTGCAAGTTCATGGTTCAGTACCTTTGCTTGTAACCAGGTCGACCTCAACCGTGGGGTTCCCGCGGCTGTCGAAGATTTGACGAGCGTGGATCTTGCTAATCCCGGACATGGTGGCTGCTATTGGTGGCTTCTGCTTCTGCAAAAACAAATAAATGTCAAATGAATGTAAACAAAAACAGGATATTTAGAATACTAGTCTAGCACTTCATCCTTTCTCAGTGTTCACATGCCATCAATAACATAAATTACATGTAGCTCAAGATTATGGCTTCATAAGTTTTTCATAGATGAAGACTAATACTATGCACTCCTACCCAAGCTTAAGTTGAAACAACCTACTAGTTGCTACTGTGCGAGGGACACCTCTTCCATCCAGCCCAAACCTTAAAATAGAAGTGATATGTTTTTACAGCCCTGTCTAGGGCAGGGGTTACTGGAGTTATGGACTACAGTATCACCAAATTACATCGTGCCTGAGCCCTTAACCTACTGAGGTTCTGCACAAAGTTGAAAAAGAAGAAGAATTATGGCTGCATAATGGTCTGTAGACTACTTGTCAACAATAGCAAGTTATAAAAGAAAGTCCAATCTTTTTAGATTAATGGTCTTGATTAGTAGCAGGCTATCAGCTATCAGGGCGCCAGGGTGTCTTCTGGACGCCCTACTGCTAATAAAACAAAAAAATTAGACGCCCTCCTTTTGCAGGGGACACCCAGAGGACACCCTGTTTTCCTGCTGGTAGCCATAATTTTTGGGAAACACTGTGATCTTTCTAAATATGCATTATTTCTGCTCTATCTCCTTTGACACAGTATCCATAGCTCATAGCACTAGTTCCTGTTAAATTCTTACATGCTGGAGTCCAGCCAGTCTTTGGGGTTACTAACCTTAGAGTGTGTCTGTCAGCAAGATGTGATCAGCATCCAAGTGGTCCTTTAGTTTAAAATTGAAAATGAACAGCTAACCTTACTGGGGTGTGAAGCTAAAGGTCACCCCAATTTTCAACAGTCACTGCGCGCAAGTAGACCACGTAGGATCTGTACTTGCCATATTTAGAAGTCCGGACCACTTGGATGATTTTACGTGAAGCGCAATGGATGTCCTATGGTAACCCAGAAAACTGGCTGTACTCCAAGTAGTGTCATATAGCTTATGGTTAGTTTGTCATTGGTTTATTGGCGAAAACGTGCTGAATACTAGTATCTGATTCCTATAGGCTGGTAACATGTCTATTTCTACAGCTCAAAATTGTTTTATCTTTTGCCAGGTATACAATCTTTTATTACATTTAGTTACATATGGATGTAAGGCAACCTGCAATCTATCAATTTGCAATGACCTTTTTTTATTTATTTTTTTATTTATTTATTTATTGGTTCGGCATGTTGCCAGGGTTACCCAACTAGCCAGAGGCTATTACTAAGGGCGAACCCATGTGCGGCCGACTGTAGGTTTTTGGACCATCGCACACCGGGGCATGCCCCTACTCTTTTTCGAAAGGTGTGGTGAGTTCTTTTACGTGCGCGGGGTGTGGCTCTCCCCAAACACGGGACCTCCATTTAACGTCCTATCCGAGGGACGTCCCTAGACAAAGCTAGGTACTCATTTACACCTGAGTGAAGTGAAGGATTTTGTGTTAAGTGCCTTTCCCAAGGGCACAACGTCGGGTGCATGTCCAGACATGTCTGGGGGAGAGCCGGAATCGAACTCGGGCCACGTTGTTTGGCAGCCCTATGCTCTCACCATTACGCCACACCACGCCACTTTTTTATGTACAAATTTAACTGTCCAACAGTACATTGAATATTTTGCAGTTTTGTATTTTTTTAAAGTTAATTGTGCATTTTTTTGTCGAAATCTATTGCAATCTTTCAATGTCATTTTCACTGCTCCACCTCATGTATGTTTAAACTTAAATCTATGAGGTTTGGTTAAACCAAGGAGGTTAAACTAGCTTTGAATTCCTAATGTAACCTTAATTTGCATGCGGAATCTAGTCCTAATCCATTGGAACTCGAATATAGAAAAATATCCGAATTGAACCATACTAGTGTGGGGTCAATAATGACAGGAACAAGACATTATCGAGTACATGTACGTGAAAATCATTCACATTTTTACATGACAAAGGGGGAGGGGCCAAACATGCCGGCACGTTAGAGTAAAGCGTGAAACAACTGATCAGAATAAATCTATCATGAATCCTGAAGTTATGGACTTCAGGAAGTTCAGGAGTCCCTCGCATCTTTACTTAGAAGAAAGTCTGTTCGACGTTGCACACAAAAATCGAGGTCAATACGTAAATAAATATTTTAACGTGCGGATCAGACGTGGTCTACGTGCTGATGTACATGGGGTCACCTTCAAGTTTCACCTAACCGGCTAGGTACAGCTGACGTTATATTTCAAATTTCAGCTGAAATTCTTATGCAGGAGCACCCAAATCTTTACAGGAGAAAGAACACATCTTTCGCTAACGTTACAGTAATACAGTGTTGTATATCATGGCGTTATAAAGGAGAAATTTGAAGAAGATCGGGACGTACCGTGGGACGGCTGCTGGTGTCAGACGGCAAGATGGCGAGAGACGGTCACGTGACTAGCGGGGCTCATTTGCATCTCAAGGTTATTCACCTATGACGTTATATTTTCAAGCAGATGTGTGGTTGGGACGTTTTTGTAAGCAGATGTGTGGCTGGGACGTTTCTTCAAACAGATGTGTGATTGGGACGTTTCTTCAAGCAGATGTGTGATTGGGAGGATTCTTCAAACAGATATGTGATTGGGACGTTTCTTCAAACAGATGTGTGATTGGGACGTTTCTTCAAACAGATGTGTGATTGGGACTTTTCTTCAAGCAGATGTGTGATTGGGACGTTCCTTCAAGCAGATACATGTATGTGATTGGGACGTTTCTTGATTTGATTTGATTTATTGAAATTGCAAACGATACTTCAGATAGATATGTGATTGGGACGTTTCTTCAAGCAGATGTGTGATTGGGACGTTTCTTCAAGCAGATGTGTGGTTAGGACGTTTCTTCAAGCAGACCATTTTGCGCCGGTCAGCTATCCCCTCTGGAAGCGCCTGTTGGTCAATTTACTTAGATTAATTTTTGCCAAACAAAGATGAAAGTAGAAAATCTTCGTTTTTAAACTACATCAATATCAAATCAAATCTCCAAGCAGATGCAAAAATATTATCTTAGCTGCAGTTTCCAAAATGACCACCAGGTGGCGCTGTTGTGCACTGACAAATACGTTTACGGACCGAGGAGTTCAGATTACATGTTACCTCTACAGACATGTCTAAACTCTATATTTGCATTGTTAACTTACTAAAGGATTGCAACAAAGACATATTTAACCAATAAAGGTACGTCTTTCTGTTCTTCTGACCTTAGCGCAGATAGTAGGGGGTTGGTCACAAGTCAATACTACTAGAGATAACTTCATATCAACATAGTAATCACTGAATTATACTAGTAGGGTGTTTGAAAACAATACCTGGAGTTTCATTTCAAGCCGCCTGAACAAACAAAACCTTGCATACGATGCTCTATCGGTCATTGACATTTGTTGCCCCTGCCCTAGGCCTGAGGTGATATCAATTTCAAAGCTTAACTATTTATGTTTTGTCTTCACGCCGTTCGGAATTTCACTTGATTTATAGGTGACAAGTCGTCTGCCAGGAGCAAATGGATCATTTTTTTTCATGCCCTACTATGTGGGACGCCATTTTGTGTCAGCAGTGCATGGTAAATAAGAACGCTAAATGTTGGGAAAACAACGCCCTTGCTATGTATTGTTTCATGTTGCAATAAGCCCTCGGGCATGAACTTGCAAATAGAATTATTATTACTGCATAACATGTCTTTATTTCCATGGCACGCAATATAGATTAAGTTACAAAGGTAAAACTTTCAAGTGTTGAAAATCACAACGATCAGCACACTAAAAATATACAGTATAAAAGGATGCACAAATGAAAACAAGTCTACCTTACATGGCGTAAAACCGTCATATACATAAACATTTGTACATGTGATGGTCACCTTTTTTCTGTATCATATTGGGGCTTTTATTTTCCACTGCTTCCAAAGAAGAAGCAAAAGCCCGCATTAAAAGCGTAGACTCGTAAGTTTATAAAGATTGTCAAAGTAGTATGATCATTGTCTGTCTCTCAGGTGTATATTCACTCTCTTTATAAAAATGTCTGTATAGTATCTTCAGCTGAAGCGAAAATTTGCAAATACTTCAGGCGCATACAGCTGACAATACATTTCCTTACCTGCTGACATACCAAACAAATATACATAGTTACTCTGCAGCTGAATAAACATGAAGAAACGAGAAGTACGTTTATGATTTTGTATAATAAAGACTCTAGTTCATTCCTGGGATGTAAGAAGAACACGAAAATACTAGTATAATATAACATTCGGCTAATATCTATATAGTATGTAGTATATATACTTCTATCTTTACAGGCTTATAGCCCAACATGAAATTTCAATATCTTTATTGTTCGTTGAACGTAAGTAAGTTCATATTTTGGTTTTGCATTTTGACTAGAATTTTACAATATATCATTTACAAGTGGACATGTGAATTGGAGACTGAAAAGAAAAGAATCCTGCACTAGCAGTCACTTTAAGCTTTGTGAATGCACCTTTAGAAATCTATCTGTTCAACAAACAAACAAGCTATCACACACATACACACACCTGAGTCTCTGTGTATGTGCTCCGTCTTGAAACGGTAGTGATTTCCTAGATTAACGTTACATCAATAAATATATGGAGGCGAACATGTTTGTTTTATTTTCAAGCAAATTAAACTGTCGTTGAACACACGCTGGGTCTCAGGTGAGCACGTTTCACGAGGTCAAGGGGCGATCGACCTAGGTGTATGTATATCCTGACTTTTCAGAGGAGTACAGGGCTGTTGGTGGTGGCGCCATCTCCAGATTCCCTCCTCCAGCCGTGTAGGCGGGCGGCTGTGTGATGAAGCCCCCGGGCTGTGTGATGAAGTGCCCGGGCTGTGCCCCTGGTACTCTCGTCGGTGCTGACACTGGAATGGAGGCCACCTTGTTCTTGGCCTGCTTGCACTGGTACAGACAGTAGATGGTGATGATGGTGAAGATGAAGGTCGTGATGCTTGTCCACAACATGGAGTGAAACATGGCGTCCCAAGTGAACAGTCGAGTCAGCAGGACTTTCTGCACGTAGGGAAATAAATAAATCAGTCTTGGCTTTTTCAATACATTAATGAACTAATACTGCTGGGGAAAAACACAATCTGTAAATTTAAGTACAGAACAAATAGAATGGACATAATTACATTGTTTAAATCCGAATGCTCTTTAAGAAAAATATGAATTATTGTAAGTATATATCACAGCGAACATTGTTGACAGTTACTGCTTGTACCATGTATTTTTGTACAGAATGACAATAAAGTTTATTCAGAAAAAAATCAGTCTTGGCTTACCTAACCCGAGAAAAAGTGGAAGAACCAAAACCACGTGTTAACGAAAGTTGCATATTATACATACAAATTACGTTGATAGAACATGTACTGAAATAAATAAAGAACACAAAACACAGAAATTAGATGCTTCCGAAAGATGCTACCTCTATGGATCACATCTCGAATGTTAAGTACGGAATAAAGACAAGCAAAACATCGGTCCATACGAAGACCTCCTAACTTAACTACACAAGAAAAGAAAAGAGGGGTAGGCAGCAGAAATATTGGGAGGAAAATTCTAGTATCAGAGGATGAACTGTCATAACACTAACTGAAACGTTAAGAAGATCAGAAAACCAAGAAGGTTGCAGAAAAGTGGCTGTCAGATCTTCGGTAGTGTCTCAAAATCATTCATCTATTAGACTATTGCCCATCTTACTTCTTTTGTCTAATTGATTTATTTGAATTGTTACAATTTAATAAAGGGGGGCTTTTACATAAGCACATAACGTTAGCTTTCAGCCTTCCTTGCACTGTTATACTCTTGTTGAGGCTAAGGCATAGATTAGAGGTTACTGACCGTTGGACTGTCCGGGTGGTACAGGCACGTGTAGGACTGCCCAGGGGCATAGGTGTCGTTGAAGTTCAGAACTTCTGCCCGGTTCGAACTTTCGCTTCTATCGCAAGGTGCCGTAACGCACTGTCTATTCTGTAAACAAAGTTTCGTCAGTGTTTGTCTTGTTTTCATTACCTTTTCCCAATCAAGCTTCACTGTGTAATCATGATTGATTAAAACAGAGTACACATTGACACAGCAAAACGATATGTTAAGAAAATTATGAATCCAATTAGTGAAGAATGTTGACAAAAATGCTCCTGCAATTTCGGAACAAGCTGGTAGAGCGCCCAAACTTAAGTTACTTCTTTCCGAACACACGAATTAGAAAATAACCTCCATTTTTTTTCATGGAGGAAAAGAGGGGAAAAAAAGAAGCAGATGATGTGTCACATCGGATTGACACGCCTTGCTGACTACAACAAAGGTAATGTTATAATTCCCTACGCCACTCGCACAATGACTGACAATGTATAGAGCTCCTGACTAAAATATTGATTGATTGATTGATTTCATAATTCTTACCTCGGCGTTGTCCCCATCGCTGTTCAGCCTAGACTCAGTGTCGAACAGCACGGCGTCGACAGTGGCGTTATTTAGAACATGCGTAACAGTTATGCGCAGACAGGGGTAGTTGGACCTACAGTTCTTACCACAGCCACAGTCAATGTTCTGCCCTGAAAGGAAAGAAAAATATGTCAGTACACAAAAATCCTCGAAAGAACGCTTATATTGTTGCATGAGTCGTAGCGAGCTGCTCGGAATAGTGCAGAAAATGTCGCAAAAGATGCCATGCGCACCTTCATGTACGGCATAACACGTCTCTTTGTTCTTTCATTGTATTTACTCACATCAATATTTCATTTGCTATGTATGAATTATATATACATAATCCAAGGTGATGAGGATGGCTCATTCCCCGTTGTCTAGGATTAGTAGAAAGTGGTTGAGCAGGTCCTCTTGTGCATAAACAGTCCTATCCTATATTGTATTTGCTATGTATGAATTATATATACATAATCCAGGTGATGAGGATGGCTTATTCCCCGTTGCCTATAGGATTAGTAGGAAGTGGTTGAACAGGTCCTCTGGTGGCTGAACTGTCCTATCCTAGAGTGGCATGCTCGCCTGCATCTCTCGCAGGTGAACTGGGGATGGGTTGTAATCCAGGGTGATAATTCAGGAAATAGATGTTTCCATTTCTTGACTGAACATCCGATCAAAAGCTTAAGAGTGTAGTGCTATTCAGTCACTGACAACTGAAAGTCATTTTTACATCAACATTTTCCATTGAAAAGTTACAGCGCTAATTAATAGGTACTTCAAAATTTGCAGATGTTCCTCAAGATGTTCCGAAAACAATTATAGAGGTACAACTACATAGATTCCCCTTCCTTTTGTTTCAAAATACTGTTGTAATCCAGGAGGACGAAAAAATAGTACATAGATTGGCCGAGTGGCTAGGTTAGAGGACACGCGATCGAGGGGTCACGGAGTCTATTATCGGCATTCCTGACTAAACGTTGCGTCCTTGGGAAAGGCACTTAGCATGGCTTTCCTCAACCCAGGTGTAAAACTGGTTACCTGACTTCGGTTGCGAAGGCAAAAGGCGGTGGAAGGAGAGGGATGGGTTCCGCTTTCCAATACCGTACCCTAGACACGGTGGATAACAACCAACTGCCCTTACGGCCTCAAAAAGGCTAATAGTATGGGAATACCTTTACCTTGTTTTTATACCGATAAATTCATTACATGGGATTGCTTATCGTGTCTGTAGTATCGACTTAAATGCACTCACCGGTGAGATAACTCTGGTTCGTGGTACAGGTGGTCTCCTGGAACTCCAGAGAGTTCGTCTCGATGATCGGCTTGGTGATCACGACCCCGCAGACGATAAGGCCGGTCGCACAACATGCCGCCATGCACCCGGCAAACACGGCCCAGCCCATGCACATGCAGGCCCTTTTCTCTGCTGCCTCCCTTTTGTCCATCTTGGATAGCTTTCCTGGGCAGGGAAAAGAATAGCATATTGAACCCTGGGAACCAGTCTTGGGGATAGGGCCGTTAGTAAGTTCATTCCGGGGGAGTTCTAGACCGGGGGAGCTGTCCGGCTCTTTCACCCGGGCTAGAACTCCCGGCCCCCGTACCGCTAATTTACATCGACGGGCTGACTGCCTTGGGCCGCCGAAGGAACTGGCTAATGTCCCGATTCCCAAGTCTGGTTCCCAGGGTACTTGAACTTTGGATGATAATTTTGTGGGTTTCAGGGACACCTTTGTAAAGGTCATGGCCATATTTTCGGAGGGGATTTCTAGCCAGGTCTATTGTCTACTAACGTTACCTGCTTTCAAAATATGGGCGTGTACTATCTGGTTTCTGCCAGGTCTCGTCATAGTTCAAGGAGGCCTAGACACAGGGAATGACAATCTTCTTGGTCTAAACAAGGTCTAAAACGACGTTTTTTTGGTGGAAATTACACTTTAACGGAAGCATGCTTACCCTTTATACACCGAAGGAACTCGTTTTCTTGCTCAGGGGTTTATGTTTTCTATTTTGGTTCTTTTGTTGTCAATCAGGGCGTGACGGGTTTTCCCAGACAGGTGTAAATAGAACGACGATTCGCCCTATACAGGACGAAAGGTTGCCAGACGCGAAGACAACGTTTACTTCGGTTTGTTCTCACTGTTATCCTGAGTTTTTAACAGGTGCCGCAAACAAAATGCATCAATTGTTTTATAGAAAATGACTGAGAACCACGACCTCTAAAAATAATGTTTGGGGCACCTGTAGAACACTCCTGATAGTGATACGTATAAAACTAGTATATGTACAAATGTATCTGACATAGTTGTAGAAATCAGTCTTATATGTATACTTGATAGGGGACAATTTTTTCAACCGTCGTTTGGAAACGGTAACTCAATGGCCGACTGACTCCTCTGGCAAATTCTACAACCTATTCGGTGGCTAGTTTCGACCTGTTTTTCCACCAACCCACCGCGAATCCGGTACCTGGTAATACTATTCCAGAGTGTTACGCCTTGTTACAGTCTAAATGTTACGTATTCGAGGCCTCTCAATGGCAAAAATGTGTGCTAAACATGAACGTTACTTACTTTTGGGGCCCCCTGGAGTAAGTATGGTTTGCACTTCACCGCGGTACTGACTGGTGTGACTCACCGTCAGCGCCGGTGCACGTCCTTGATCATGACGACACGCGTTGTCATGGCCACAGTCAGCTGATACTACATTAGCATGTAAGCACCATAAGCAGCTCGATGATGCCCTCTCGGACGATTGCTGTCTTTAAGTCCCTCTTCATAGTTTAAAACTGAAAATTGCAGTTTGGCATAAAAAAGGTAAAAATAAAAATATCCGACCACCACAGGCTTTGTTCCAGACTGTCTGTCGCGCATTATTTCGGTCTAGACTGACACATGTGTCACATGTATTGGGAAATATATCAAAGAATGTCTAGACGTAAGAAACTCCTCCAATGATTGTAAAATCCCATTGTCATCCCATACTACTACACCATATTGTATAAGATAGACTACTTCACCATATTGTATAAGATAGACTACAACATAATATTGTATTAGATAGATTGGCTAGCCCGATAGAATGTTATCTATGTACCAGTAAATGCCATACTTTGTACCTTGTACAATTGTTATGCAATGAAGTTATTGTAAAAATGAAATAAAAGTAAAGCGTACGCGTCTTTGTTTTCTTCGTTCTTACGTACACACATTAGTACAATGGCAGTCACGGTGCTGACTAGGTTCAACGAAGGGTCAGCTAGCAAAGGGCTTATCGAATATCGCAAGAAAGCTTGAGCGGTAATTGGTACTCAGGGATAGGGCCTCGGATCAGGTTACAATAAGTACACAAAGGCACCTGGTCTACTATCGCCTGGCTGAATAAAGAACAAATTGATAAACCATGACAATAAAGCATCTTTTAAAGTCTCTGTTGTTGATGAAATCATCTGTGATGATACTTTCCTACAGCTCTTTGCAGCACCCAGAACTGGGTAAGAATTTTCGGCGTTCTGTTAGTTGATTTGATGGCATCTTCCATTGATCACCGGTTGATATTCACAAGACCTATTTTTAGGTACGATATATCATGTCAGATCATAATGATCTTTCAAAGATCAGCTAGAGAACGATTTCAACATTGCCTTCATTACGCACTGCAGTTTTATTATTTTTGCAGTCATATTATGATACTCAAATTGAAAACATAAAGTTCAAGTTACAAAGATAGAAGGGTGAAAAATCACAACACTCAACATGCTAGAAATGTACAATATGTAAAGATGTACAAATGCATACGATTCTAACTAAGACGACGTAAAACCACGATAGCAGATGAGCTGACCATATATATATATATATATATATATATATATATATATATATATATATATATATATATATAAACATGTGACGGTCATGTTCTTTCTATATCATTCGTCACACAGCATTAGCAGCAGGCACTAGATATCACTATCAGATAATTGGCACTGTGAGGAAGACATTGTCATTATCTTTAGATGTCAGTCTCATGCTCCCTTATTGAAACAGTCTCAGTAGGTGGTCTGTTCCACAGTTGTACAGTTGCAGTTAAAGACTTCTTCCGTCGATGACAGTCTGAGAGACAGGGGTATCTATAAAATGTACATGGAACCACGCTGGGTGTTTTGGAGTACATTTTTGTACTAATGCATTCAGCAGTTATAATGCTTGTTTTTCTTCACAATGCAATGTTTTTTCTATACATGTTACGTTACCTTAACAGCAACGATAACAAAAGTCTAATCCCAAATAAGAATGCAAAGGTTTGTGCAGCGTCGTTCAAATCACCACATGGCTTAATGATTAAAGATGGACAATCAACCAAGCTGTGACGACCCTGTATATTCAGTTGTACGTGTATCCTGATTTTTCAGAGGAGTACAGGTCTTGGGGTGGAGGGTGCATCTCCAGAGGCTGTCCTCCTCCGGCCGAGTACGCCGGGGGCTGTGTGAGGAAGTACCCGGGCTGTGCGCCTGGCACCGCGGGCGGCACTGTCACGGGTATGGTGGACACCTTGCTTCTCGCCTGCTTGCACTGGTAGAGACAGTAGATAGCGAGGATGGTGAAGATGGCAAACCCGATACTGGTCCACAGCATGGAGTGGAACATGGCGTCCCACGTGAACAGTCGGGTCTTCAGAACTTTCTGCAAGTAGAAAAAAGAAAAAAAAAAGAAATCAGTCTCGGCTATTCTTAGGGTGGTGGTGCACGATATATCTCAAAGTGTACAAATATAGTTACATATAAGGCTAGGCTGATTTGATTATATGGATGACACCCGCACACATCAATTTTCGTCCTTTAAAAAACAACAATAGGTTTTTGGCCATACTGTACATCGTACAAAGCAGCTGCAAAATAGCAAATACATGATGTATTTTGCCAAACTTTTTTTTATTCGCACGCTCGCATCACTTTTGGAGTCTCCAGAGGATGTCGTCTGTCTAATAATCAAATCAACATGGCCTAAGGTCCACTGATGATACTGACCGTTGGACTGTCCGGGTGGTACAGGCACGTGTAGGACTGCCCAGGGGCATAGGTGTCGTTGAAGTTCAGGACCTCTGCCAGGTTTGAACTTTCGCTTCTCTCGCAAGGCGCTGTCACGCACTGTCTATTCTGTAAAGAAAGTTAGTCACTGTCAGTCGTATGTACGTAACGTTATCTCGTTTCCGCAAAATTATTATCTCCATAAAAATGGAAATTTGGATGTGTGTGTGTGTGTGTGTGTGTGTGTGTGTGTGTGTGTGTGTGTGTGTGTGTGCGTTTGTTTCTTTGTGTTTGTGTCTCCGTGAGCATAACTCTAGAACGTCAGGGTGGATTGCAATGTTCTTTGGTATGTGGGCGGGTGTTGGGAAGACGAAGATAAAGGTCGATTTTGGACCCCCTGGTATGTGACCTGGGTAGTGCAACAGAACATCGACACTTGTAAGTTAGTTAAAGGTTAGTTTTAACCAAGACAACCTCCTTGTTTTAACGCATTTTTATTTTATATGATCAAGATAGACGTTGACAGCATCCACACAACTGGCATCATTGGGTACATTAACCGTCACTTGAGTGGCTTGTACTACATCAGGTACATTGGTTGTGACCTAATTAGCTTGAATTAGTTCATCACCAGGCACAATGATTGTGACCTAGGTAACTTAAACACATAGAATATATCACTCCCAAGTAATTTGTATCACTCCGCGAGACACAGCACGAGGCAAGCTTAAGAAACTTTTGGGGTCAGCTCACAAAGTTGAATGTCTTAACTGCATTGTTAACTGAATACATAAAAATAGCACCAAGGCACTTCGAACACAACATGGTGGCAGCGGTGGGATTCAAACCCACGCCATCGAAATGATTGATTGATTAATTGAAAGATTCGTACCTCGGCGTTGTCTCCATCACTATTCAACCTCTGCTCAGTGTCGAACAGCACACCGGCGACACTGCTGCCGTTATTGGTGCTTGTCGGAATTGTCGGAACATACGTCACAGTCATGCGCAGACAGGGGAACCTGGAACTGCATTTGTCGCCACAGCTACAGCCGATGTGCTCCCCTAATGCAGAATGGAAGAAAAATGACGTAGTCATCATTGGGCTGAGGATAGTAAACACGATCTTAAGAAAGTAGTATTCATAATGATGAATGAATGAAGACCTTTATTGTACATACTACCCAAGGTACAGGTCACAACAAAGAATATCGTATACAGATACATCTATTCATTGTCAAATTACTACAGGAATTATAGACAACATGGATTCGACTTCTGCTCTCTTCTTCGTAATGATAGATATGTAAGAGTAGATGGAGTTTATAATCTATAGTTATCTAGACTCTAGACTATATATCTAAAAACATAAATTTGTCTATATTGCTTAGGTGTATAAAGTTGGGGAACGTATGCGTCGTATGTCGACCAACACGAAATAGAGCCGTAAACGTCACAAAAGTTGCCTTTGAATATGATAGACCATGCATCTTTGTTCGTTCTTTGTATTGTTGTATTGTATAAATTATACATACTCAACTAAATGACTAGCAGATCTTTTCCAGAAAAGAATTTATTACACAACCTTTTACTGCAAAATGCTAATGTAATTCAGGAGAGCGAAAAAAGTAGCATTACACTGACAAATTTATCAAATGCAATTTCTTATCGTGTCTATAGATGATGTCAACTTAAAGACACTTACCAGTAAGATAACTCTGGGTTGTGGTACAGGTGGCGTCCTTGAACTCCAGAGAGTTCGTCTCCACGATCGGCTTGGTGATCACGACCCCACAAACGATGACGGCAACCGCACAACACGCAGCCATCGTCCCAGCAAACACAGCACAACACATGCACGTGCTTGACTTTTTAATCGCAGCCTGTCTTTCGTCCATCTTGTTACGTTCCTGGACAGGAGGAATAAGATCATCTTGACATTTGAATTGTCACCTTGTGGGTTTATGGGATAACGTTTGAAGAGGACGGGCTTTTCTAAGGGTGATTGATGAGCAGGTCTACTGTCTTAAACTAGTAATATTTACGGTTCTTTTGGGCACATATGCTGTTCTTGGCACATTGCCACCCATGACCAGTGTTTGTCCCCATGAATGTTGTGACACGCTTAAGACAGATTAGCCGAGAGGCCCGCAACTCCATCGTTAAGTTAGAGTTAGGAAAGTCGTGTAGAGTACGTCTTTCCCAAGGGCAAAACATGTTGGCAGGATCGGATGGAGCCGGGCACATATTGGTTCTGTGCCAAACGCTCTAACCAGTACGCCACACGACGCCATTGTCTCATATTGTTTTCTCCCTGCTTTAAAGAATATGGATGAGCACTATCTGGTTTCTCTGTTCAATGAGGCCATTTTCCATTCAACCTTCGTAATCTAGAAAAAGGACAACTTCTTTTTAACCACTTTTCCTCCCCTTAATGAACGTATGTAAGTTACCAATGTGAAGACGCTGAAGGAACGCTGTTTAAAAAGGGGGTGCGTGTTTTCTTTTGGGTTCTTTTCTTCTAAGTCAGGGCATGACGGGTTGTCGGTGACAAGGGTAAATAAAACGGCATTTTGCCCTACAGGCCGATGAGATGCCAGAAGCGAAGACAGCATGTTTTATCCCTATCATGAGTTTTTAACAGGTGTCGCAATCAAAATGCATGGCTGTTTTCTAGAAAATAAGTGAACCACGAACCACAAAACCCTACAGAAGCACGGAACAGATACTAATGTACCTGACATACTAGTAGTCTTGACCAGATCTAACATCAAATTGAAATGAATGATACTTGGGTATTAGGCAGGGGAACTGAGCTCTGGAGAACAATTCATTCCATCGAACGATCGGTTGTTTGGTGATGGTAACTTTGTGGCCGGACAACTCTAGATTCTTCTAGCAAATTCTGCAACCTATTTGGCAAAAGTCTTACTATTACTCCACGGACCCACTGTGTCTGTAGCTACAATATTTGAAACGCCAACGCCTTGTACGTATCTGAGACAGTTAAGATGAAAATGCCCTGAGAAATATGAAGATTACTTACTTTCAAAAAAGAAGAAGTAGGTTAGAAAACGTCTGGATTTCGCCGTTCCAAGGGACTGACTGGTACGATTCACTGTCATACAGCTGCCTCGTGACTTGATGACGACGCTTGTTGCCATGGTCACAGTAATCTGATACATTTGTACCACATTATCAACAAAAAAAAACACCAGAAAGTGATCGACGCTACCTTAGCGGGCGATTGTTGTCTATGAGTCTCTATTTTTAGTTCAAAAGTGACAATTGCAGTTTTGCTCATTTTTTTAATCCTTATTAGAACCACAACCTCTTTTCCATACTGCCTGCCACCCGACACGTCTGTCACGTGTCCAAACTGAAATAGTATAAGGCGTCTTTGTGTTCCTCGTTCTTACGGACGCATTGGCACAATGGCAACGCCTTATCTAGGTCAACGAGGGGTCAGCTAGTCAAGTCAAGAAAGTCCTGGTATCGAATACCGGCTGGTACTCAGGGTAAGGCCTTCAGATCAGGTGACAATAAGTACACAAAGGCACCTGGTTTGTCATCGCCTGGTTGGAGAATGTACAAATGAACAGACCACCGTTTACGGTTTCTGTTGTTGAGAAAATTATCTGTGATGGTACTTTCACACAGGTCTCTTTGCAGCAGCCAGAAGACTGGACGGCGCTCACAATACGACCCCTCTGCGACCTAAGTTGGATTTGTGTCCCCCTTGATTTCATAATTTGAATATCAAAATGTAAAAGTATGACTGACAACGTAACAAAAACATAAAGCGTAAAGAAATTCGTTCTTTATCTAAGGAATTTCTTGAGCGCTCTGGTCATTCTAGGTCGCAGAGAGAGCGCGGCGAGATCGCCACCCTAGTGGGATTAACACTTGGGCGTATATGCAAGTCCGCACGAGTTGCGTATTAACATGTTTTTGGTTGAGGTTAAGTTTGCAGCTGAAAGAGTAATTTATTTGGTTTGATAACTAGACTGCTTAATGGCGGGTCAAAGTAGAAAACAATTAGTTTCCCGCAAAATTTACTTAAACCCCAAAAATGTTACTGCGGAGCTCATGCGCACTTGAATATACGCACAATTGTGACAGGGGATTCTGTTAGTTGATTTGATCACATTTCTTGCATCTTGTATTCCTCACCGGGGGATATTCGCAAAACCTATTTTCAGGTCTTTCAAAAATCAGCCAGAGAACGATTACAACATTAATGTTTTAATTACGCAGTCTTCTTCTTATATTCAAAATCAAAGCTCCGCACTCTTACTACCTAAAGCCCCTGTCACACTTGTGCGTATAAGCCATTCCGCGTGAGTTCCGTGTTGAATTTTGACAACACGCAGTTGTACGCTCAAAATATCAATTTTTTCCAGTTATGCGCGGCGCACATATAGCGTGGGAATAACGACTTGAACGCATCCAATGCGTTTGAGACACGTGTTATTTGCATATGAAGTGCGCAATACTCTTATCCTTGCAGCGAATAGCTGCGCATCAGGTGCGTGTGCTGAGCGCATTCCGAATGCCCACAACGACTGCCGGCCGCATGCCTAGCGCACTTCCGACGACTGCTAATCGAATTACGAGCGTACCCTAGGTGTGAGATGTGTTGAAACGGCAGCTGCTGCCTGCTTTTCCTTTTATTACAAGTTCAGACCCGACTACAAGAACAACATGGGGCGCCGGCCGAAACGCGGCTCTTCCACCCGCGCTAGCCGTGGTCGTGGCCGTGGCTCGTCTAACTCTGGACCACCCGTTGAGGCGTCTAACACCCCTGATGCTGTAGTTGACCGTGATGGTTGTGTTGTCCATGGTACTGAAGAAAGTCCCCCGGCCCCATCAGGCGAAGCTGTCCAGTCTCACTCCCCTGGTCATGAACCTGCAAACGAGGGTGGTGAGAAGGAGCAGACCTCCGGGTCACCATCACCTCAGGCCTCGTCTGCTACCCCCCAAAAGCCACGAGCAAAGAAGACCAGCTACTTCCTAGATGCTGAGGTAGAAAGGGCTTTGGTGGAATGGATCAAGGAGAACGATATCCTCTGGAACAGTAAGCTGATCCGCTACAAACGTATAGATTTAAAAGAAGCTCTATGGAACGAAAAGACGAAAGAGCTAGAGAAGACAGCCATCTACTTGAAAGGCTGGTGGGGGTCCATTAAGGACATATTCACAAGGCTACACAAGAGGAAGAGCGGAGATGGGCCCAAGGACCTCAATGAGAGGGAAGAATGTATTTTTGCCACTTGTACTTTCTTGCGGCCACTAGTCCGGCACGTGTCACAACCAATGAGAAGTGTAAGTATGGAAGGCCCTTGTGTCTTCGTTTCGTAGCTCCACCATTAATTGGTGATAGATCCCAAACTGTTGTCTTCTCTCTATCCACGGCCGGATCCAGACGGTCCTTTGGCGTGCTCTTCTCCTTCTTCTCTTTCTTTGACGAAGGAGATGGAGTTGTAGGTTGACGATGTCATGCTGGTGTTGGATGATAGCAAGCATGAGGTGTCGCCGGTTATGGCCTGGATCTGCCATGTTCGGAAGGTCTATCCACCCTGGAGTCAGAGGTGCCCTCGTATTTGTACCAAATCTGGAATATGCCCCGGATGTTCGTCGAGCACGCTATGTGAACGATATCCGTTAGCTATCTGTGCGTTTGTCATACGCTACTGGTACGTGCAATGCGCTGCCCGATCGTAGGACGAACGCCTCTCATTCGTGATGTATATTCTTATTCGCTATACGGTCGATCATCATGCGTTGTATCTGCGCTATAAGTGCGTGATGTGGTCGCTGCGCACAGATCGTGCCTCAAGAGAAGCGTATTACGGCGATTGGAGCGCAAACACAAAGCGCGCTCGTACCTTACTCGACCGATGTCGGGCGTGTGAACTGCGTTCTTATAACGTCTGAGCTGCGTCCCAGCGTACGCACGAAAGTTTTCGGTAGTTTCAAAACTATCAGGCGTGCTGGGCCGTGCCTTGCGTGTGCCTGCGTGCCTAAAACTATCACAAAACGATCGAGAAACGCATTAGGTGCGTGTTGGGCGCACGCCGGCGTATGACAAAAATGTTAACACGCAACTCACACGCTCATGTTATACGCACAAGTGTGACAGGGCCTTAAGCAAATATAGCAGCAGACATTTCAAATGAATCCTATGGCTTTTAAACCACGATAGGTCGCACTACTAGCAAATTAGATCAAATGGTACAGATAGCCTAGCCAAAAGTAGCGGCAATTCTGTTGTGTTCTAGTGTTATGCTTTTAAGCAATGTTCAAACAGCATTACAGACCGGTGTTTGAGAACTGTCGAGTGCGGTGTGGCATTTTGTTTACCTGCACACCGTCGGCTTGGTCCTTTCCAAAGCATCCATGCGTGACTCGCTTACGTACGTCATGGGACGGGTTTCTTTACATGAAGTAGGGCATATGTCCTGACCTTTGACATGTGTGAGGTTGACATCACGTTACCGCTTACGTCGATTCACCTTTGACATGACGTGGCGTCGAATGTGCGAGTGGCCTACCAATACCGTGCCCTAGACATAGTGGATAACAATCCACTGCCTCTGCAGCCTCAAAAAGGCTACGGGACATTTATCTTTACCTTAAGTTTACCTGTGCATTACCCTCAATTTACCTATACAGTGCCTATACAGTGATAAATGTGTGCAGCAGACGGTAACGCTGCTTAGCGACAGTGAACATTAGACATAGCGAGCACAGCAGATGAACGCACACACAAAAGGTGTCAGTATATATAACCAACGGCATTCCCACATGTCTAGATCTATCAAGTTTATCATGCATGTACGGTGATATATCAAAGAATGTCTGGAATGTAGAACCAATTGTTTAAATGATGCGTTGGGCTCAACCTGTTGATTTGCTCACATCTATTCATATACATTTATGTATAAACTATAAGTTAATTCATGTGTATTCACTTGACTGTTTAATTGTATGTATAGATGTTGTAGATCTTACGGAAGTTGCTGTACTTTTGTTGTGTCCATGAAGATCTCCTAAGACATCAGCAATATATATACATGATAGATTCGGGATGTCATCAGTTGAACCAGTCTACATGCGTGGATTCAGCTGTATGTAAACCCTTTGTTGTCTGTTGAGTAGTTGGTGTTGTACAGGTCTTGGTGCTGAGGTGCGGGTTGCATCTGGAGCGACTCGCCCGACTGTACTCCGGCATAGCCCGGGGGTGGGGGTAGGAAACCTCCTGACTGTACCCCGGGGTAGCCCGGGGGTGGGGGTAGGAAACCTCCTGACTGTACCCCGGGGTAGCCCGGGGGTGGGGGTAGGAAGTGTCCTGGCCTGTGCCCCTGTGGGGGTGAGGATACGTGTATGGAAGACAGTCTTTCCCTGATCTTGTTACACTGAACCATAATGTACACGGTGATGCCGGCAAAGATGGCGAACGCGATACTGCTCCACAGCATGGAGTGAAACATGTCGCCCCAAGTGAACAGTCTCTTCAGCAGGACTTGCTGCAGGTGAACAGAAGAAGAAAAAAAGATGACCCATGGCTTTACGAATTCATGATTTATTTTCTAAAATCAACAAAACACACAAAAATACACTTCTTAATCGATGATATTCTTTTGAACTACTAAAAAGTCGCCGACTCAGTGGAAAGGTATTATATAAACTCCCTTGGGGACCCGTCTGTTATATGAGTCACTGCAAATCAGTACTTAGCGTGCGACAAAAAAAGGCATAACAAGCTTATGCAGAGCAAGACAGAGCACTACTTCGTTGTGAGTAGCATGATATTCTCTTATATGCAAAACTACAAAATATGCAAAATTATGCGAAATTGTGCATAACCGTATTTGGATAATTCGTCTATAGATGTACAATATGACGTAAATTCGAATGCAATGTTTTACATAGTAATAAAAGCTAGTTCGGCAACCTTGTTTGTTTTATGTATGTATGTCTCAGCCAAAGCAATAAATAAATACCATCAAAAAACACCAATAAGCAAATCAAATAGACACAAATAACTGGTTGATCCCAAGAACACTGTGGTCCATGTTATGCCCGCAAAACTCTATGTTTACGTTGTAATGTTGGCGCCAACAGATTTTAATGATCTTGTATAATGCTATGTCGTTTTAATGCTGATGATATTTCAAATGTATTGTTTTACAACTGTACTGTACAATTACCACAAAGTTGATAATATAGTGCATACAGCAATATAGCAATAATATAAAATAATTGTACAATGATAGTGTAATAATAAAGTTTGAAAGTGTAAATGAATATATACATGTACTAACCGTGGTGGCGTTTGGATGGTGTAGGCAGCTGTAGTTTTTCCCGGGTGCATAGGTGTCGTTGAACATCAGTATCCTTAGACGGTTACTATCTGGGTAGCTTTCGCACGGTGCCGTCACGCACTGGTAGTCCTAAGGAAGTCATTTACAGTATGTTAGAATACTGACTCCCTCTTCACGTTGATGAAGGTATCACATCCAGGTAGTAAGATAAGTCAAAAATAGTTACTCAAGCAACTGGATAAAATTTTGAAACAGTCAGACGCCTCAGACAGCACCCGCTGTCCTTCGGTCACTGACGAAAGACAGCGGATACTGTCTGAAACGTCTGACTGTTTCAAAATTGTATCCAGTTGCTTGAGTAACTAATTGTGGCTTGATCCCTCGTCGTTTCTGATTCTAGTGTTGTAACATGATTGCTTCATAACAGAAGATATCGACATTCAAACATGGCGGTGGTAGGGCAACATGAGATGGTGGAATACATACAACTGTTATTGGCACCCATGATATACTTAAGAATTGTTAGTCAGGCCATGTTGATTTGATTGCATGAATGGCATCCTCTGGGCACCCCAAAAGCGAGCGTGCGAATAAATGAAAAAGTTTGCAAAAAAAGGCGCCTTTAGTATGAAATCTAAGTGTTCAGGAAGGAGGAACAAAACTAAACACAGAATATGGTATACCGAATGATAGATTCTTCATTTTTGTTCTTCGTTGACTTTGGAATTGGCTTTGGCATTCTACGACATTAGTATCCGTTTTCCGAATAATTATTTTGCACATTGCAGCATGTATTTTCTCATTTTGCAGCTGCTTTTTGCTATCAACAGTATGTCCGAAAACTTTTTTTATTCTTGGAAACGGACGAAAATTGGTGCGCGCGTTGATGTCATCAAAATTATCAAATCAACATGGCCTCACGAGCTTGCATGATAACTTAGCCTTGTACATAACCATGGGTAAGCAATCTTGAATCAGAAAAAAAACACAGTTTGATTCGTATGTAAGTTTTACCTCTGCATTGTCTCCATCACTGTTCAGCCTCTGCTCAGTGTCGAACAGCACAGCGTTGACACTGCTGGCGTTATTGGTGTTTGTTGGAACATACGTCACAGTCATGCGCAGACAGGGGTAGCTGGAACTGCATTTGTCGCCACAGCTACAAGTAATCCACCGCCCTAAACCAAGAAAAGGCTGCATGATGCGAAAGACTGCTGAAAGCTTTGTAACCTAAGTTTCTCCTAGATACAACAGTACTGTTTATAATGATGAATGATATCTATTTGGCATTTTGTAAAATGCAGTAGTTATACTAATAGGTCAAAGACTGAAGATCATTGTAGTGTTGACACTGGACATGAACAGAGACAAAACATACTTGTCTACTAGTATACTAAATCTCTATTCCATATTCCTTCTTCCCTATTCCTTCTTACTATAATCCGTACCAATAAGACTGACCAGTAAGATAGCTCTGAGTTGTGGTACATGTGGTCTCCTGGAACTCCAGAGAGTTCGTCTCCACGATCGGTTTGACGATGACGACTCCACAGACGATGAGGGCCACCGCACCGCCCGCTGCCAGGACCGCAGCCATCCAGCCAAAACCACTGTACACCTTCAACTGTCTAAACAAGTTCTGTCTTTCGTCCATTTTGTAGCGTTCCTAGAAATGAGGAGCTTGAAATTTGAGTAGCAGATCTGTGAAACAGGGACATCACAGAAATGTTGTAATTGCTTTAAAAGACACTGTATGCTTTGGAAAGCCGTGATTTGAGGCAGATCTAGGTAATGCCTTCTTTGTTCCGTTGATATGGGCGTGTTTCTATCTGTTTTCCGTTCTCACCAAGGAGGCTAAATCTCTATTCAACCCCCTTAATCTGGGGATACGATAAAGAACATTTTGTGATGAAAATCTCATTTTCACGGATACATGTATGTAATATAGTTACGCACGTTGAAGGATATGTTTTTTTTAAACTTTAGGCTCGCGTAGCCTGTATGGTTATTTACGTCTCCACTATATGAAGAGTGGTCAGTGCTACGTGAACAGATTGACGCTAAACGCTCGTTCTCATTCAAATGTACACATTTTGTAACTTCCGTTACCGTTTGCAGTAAGACGTTCCTTACATTAAGAGTTGCCACATACAAGGTGCCAATCTGTTGTTTAAATGACGACTTAAAACTTTTTGGCTTTTAAAAACGACAGTTTGGCATCTTATATATGGCATATCTTAATGTCAGAAACGTCTTACTTCAAACTGTAACAAAATGTGTACGTTTACATGAGAACGAGCATAAAGTCGTCTAAAATGTCTGGTCTGAAGGCAGCCTTTACCTCGATTCGTTTTTTTCCTCTTTAACATTAGGACGAGCTGTCAACAGGTGTCACAGACAAAATAGTGGACATTTGTAGATAATGAAAACAACGAACTCCAGACAACCTGTCAAATCATGTGTGACTCTACACAAACACAATAACCTCAGTTACACGTGCCATTTTTTTGCTAAATCGGTACACTATGATACTTTTGGCGTATCTTATTACCTGGATGTCTAACCTTCATCAACAAATCGCTTCACTGTTGCCGAACAACTTTTCATGCATACTTTAGACGTTTACGCGGGAAAGGTGTGATACATACGAAGATTACTTACTTTCGGAAGCCCGGGAACACACAAGAAAAACGAGTAGATGTACAGACTGACTCACTGCCAGCTGCTGGTAATCCTCACGTGATGACGACACTGGTTGCCATGGTTGCAGTAACCTGATTCCCCAGGCAGGTAACGTGACTTATTATAAGGGACACTAAGCTGTCTTGGTCTAAAATCTGAACATCCGGATAATGACCGGATTTAAACTCAAAAACTCAAATCTATTGTTTCCTAACCCGGCAGTGAACGCACCCCCGCACCCCCCCCCCCCCCCATGGTTAATGAACGGGGAACAACAAACTCGCCCATCACCTGCAGTCTCGGCTCGCGACTTGTTCTGGATATCCAGGAAGTGCTTCAGAGCAACTTTGTGATATGGAGCAACTTTGGGATACAACAACGACGCCACAAACAATGACGGCAACCGCACGACATGCCTCCATCGAGATTGGCTCCACCTTCCAACACTGTGCCCTAGACACAGGGGATAACAACCCACTGCCCCTACGGTCTCAAAAAGCCCAACGGACCTTTACCTAACTTTACCTCAATTTCCCTTTCTTTCCTACATTGCCCCATACTGCTTAAAAATATACAGTGACAAATTTGTGCGGCAGAAGGAAACACTGCTTAGTGACAAGGAACATTAGATGTAATGCGTACTAGTGACCACTACGCAAGTATAACACAAAAGTGAACTTCATTTTCGTGGCATGTCTGATATGTTGCAAGGTAAAAGAACAATCACATCTCGCATACACAGAAATGGTCAGTATAATCAATGGCATGTCTAGATCTATCATGTATATCACGTAAGTTAATATAACATCAGCGAAATTTATATATGCACATGATAGCTTCGGGATGTCATTTGTTCAACCAGTCTACATGACAATCTTTATTGACAAAACAAAAGTACAGCGACTTTAGTAAGATTCTACAACTAAACATGCAAACAGCAAACAATGGGATACAAAATGATAAGTCTACGTACAAGTATATGAATAATTCAACATGTCGAGTTAAGCCTATCATTTACACTACTAGTTCTAAGATCTAAACATTGTTCGATATATTTACTTCTAACTGTCCGCGACATCTATTTCTTTACCGTACATGTTGTACATATAGAATTTGTTTTATATCTTGTTAAGGGGACGACCCTTTGCAACAACTAGAACTTTCGTTTTAGATACATTCCATTTGCTACAATACACTTCCAGATTATCTATACTGTTCTTAAGCCCCTCTCTAGACAATGAAATTAGAGCAAGGCCATCTGCCCAAGACAAGCAGTTAAGTGATTTGGAACTTAGAGATGCGACATCGCATTCATTGCCATCAAAACATTGAGGTAGGTCGTTGATAAAAAGGTTGAATAATAATGGCCTGAGATTGCATCCTTGCCTAACACCACATGTCGAGACATGTGTCACGGATTCAGTTGTATGTAAACCCTTTGTTGTCCGTAGAGAAGTTGGAGTAGTTGGTGTTGTACACGTCTTGGCGCTGGGGTGCGGGTTGCATCTGCATGGCCTCGCCTGACTGTACTCCGGGATAGCCCGGGGGTGGAGGTAGGAAGCCTCCGGGCTGTGGTGGTAGGAAGTGGCCGGGCTGTGCTACTGGTGGAGCCGGCGGCGGGGGTACGGGAATGCTAGACATTCTTTTCTTGATCTTGTAACACTGAGCCATGATGTACAAGGCAATGCAGCCAAAGATGACGAACGCGATACCGCTCCACAGCATGGAATGGAACATGTCGTTCCACGTGAACAACCTCTTCAGAAGGACTTGCTGCAGGAGAAAATAAAAGAAGAAAGAATGACCTATATATGAATGGCATACTTCTATTCAAAGCAATTCAAAACTTTCCATTTATTCTGCGTTTAAGAAAATGCACGGATCTACTATGGATTTAAGATCCGTGATGTAAAATTGTTGTTTGTTAAAGACAACAAAGCGCACAAAAGCATACAAAATACACTTATTTATTGATGAATTCTTTAGAACTACTAATGAGTCGCTGCCTCAGTGGAAAGAAGGAATGATATCAACTCCCCTGAGGACCCATTTTCTGTATAAGTCAGTGTACGCCAATACTTGCCATGCGACAAAAGGGTAAATCTAGCTTATGTAGAACAAGAA
Source organism: Branchiostoma lanceolatum (assembly GCF_035083965.1). Lineage (NCBI taxonomy): Eukaryota > Metazoa > Chordata > Leptocardii > Amphioxiformes > Branchiostomatidae > Branchiostoma > Branchiostoma lanceolatum. The sequence continues at coordinate 5,126,332 of NC_089731.1, read as the reverse complement.
AAAGTACTACATCGTTGTGAGTACCAAGATATTCTCTTCTATGCTGGAATGTTGTATAAATGTATTAGGATATAATTCGTGTATAGATGAACAATATGATGTAAATTCGATGACAATTTTTTACGTAGTAACCTACTGATTGTGTTACCATAATTTGTATCTTCTCCCAAGGTTAGTCCTTGAAAATAGCAATATGCCAGTTCGGTAACCTTGTTTGCTTCATATGTGTATGTCTCAGCAACCAACAAATAAATACCACCAAAAACCGTCAGCAAATCAATTAGACAAAACAATCGTTAATCCCAAGAACACTGTCGTCCATGTGATACCCAGAAAACGCTATGTTTACGTTGTATTGTTGATGTCGATAGATTTCAATGATGCTGTGTCCTTTTAATGCTGATGATATTCCAAATGTATTGTTTAACAAGTTTTATTTATTTATTTATTTATTTCGATTTACCACATTTTGTGGAAGAATTGACATAACAGGTGAACTATCACCTTTTCAAGATGTCATCCCAGACCGGACTGTAAGATTTGGACCATCGCACACCGGGGCATGCCCCTACTCTTTTTCGAAAGGTGTGGTGGGTTCTTTAACGTGCGCGGGGTGTGGCTCTCCCCAAACACGGGACCTCCATTTAACGTCCTATCCGAGGGACTTGTAACCGTGTGGGACTTGTAAAAGTGTACTGTAAACTCACCCCAAAAATTACTGTGCAATAAAGTTTAAAAGTGTAAATAAAAAAAGATACAAGTACTGACCGTGGTGGTGTCTGGATGGTGCAGGCAGCTGTAGGACTTCCCGGGGGCATAGGTGTCGTTGAAGTTCAGTACGCTCACACGGTTATCATTTACGCCCCTGTCGCAAGGTGCCGTCACGCACTGGTACTCCTGAGGAAGTCATTTGCAATATGTTATAATATTACCGTCAATGTTACTCTATCGTTGTTCGTAAGTCTAGTTATATTCATGAAAAATGAAGATATAGTTTTGTGCGTGTCTGTGTGTGTGTGTGTGTATGTCTGTCTGTCTCTGTGTTTGTGTTTCCGGACTAGTGTAGTCAGATTAACTCAAGAACCTCTTGATGAATTACAATGATATTTGATTATGTAGGCAGGTGTTGGGAAGCCAAAATTCAAGGTCGATTTTGGATAAACAGAATACTTCATGGAGATATGAGGTCTCCGAACTCTTGTGTTGTCTCGTGGTTACTTTCATAAGGAAGATGCCGTCAGTCAAGCATGGCTAGTGCTGTGATACAGAGACAGAACAACACTAGCCTCCTCCGCAGACTTCCCAGAGAGGCGGCGTATATTTGGGGGGGGGGGGGGGCACTTTCGCCGCCGAGGGAGTTATGTCGCTGAGGGAGACATATTTATTGCCTGAGGGACGTTCGTCTCTCAATGAATAACCTTCATGAAGTAAAAAAAAAGGTTGATTCTCGACTGATTCCTACCTCTGCATTGTCCCCATCACTGTCCAACCTCTGCTCAGTGTCGAACAGCACAGCAGCGACACTGCTGGCGTTATTGGTGTTTGTTGGAACATACGTCACAGTCATGCGCAGACAGGGGAACCTGGAGGTGCATTTGTCGCCACAGCTACAAGAAATCCACTGCCCTAAACCAAGAAAAGGCTTTATGATGCTAAAGACTGCTGAAAGCTTTGAAACCTAAGTTCCTCTTAGATACAACAATACTGTTTATAATGATGATCTTTATGTGCATGTTGTAAAATGTAATAGTTTGACTCGACTTTAACTTTATCCAGATCCACAATTAGCTTCATATTTCAGCACTTCTTTCTGTGCTGTAATCAAATATGAAATATTATCATTGTGTTGACTGTGGACAAGGGAAGAAACAGAAAACATTAAGCTATTCTATCACTAAATCTGTCGTTTATATGTCTATTCCCTCTTACTCGTCTTATCAAACCGTACTTACCGGTCAGATAACCCCTTGTTGTGGTACAGGTGGTCTCTTGGAACTCCAGAGAGTTCGTCTCAATGATCGGTTTGACGATGACGACCCCACAGACGATAAGGGCCGCCGCACCGCCCGCTGCCAGGAGCGCAGCCGTCCAGCCCCAATTTTTGTACGACTTCAACTGTTTGGTCAACTTCCGATGTTCGTCCATCTTGTAGCGTTCCTATGAATGAAAAGAAGGAAATCTTGAAATTTGGATTGCAGCTCTGTTGGTCAGTGAGACAAGGATATCACAGAAATGTTGTCATAGCTTTAAAAGACACACTATGTTTTGGAAGGCCGGAATTTTGAGTAGCCGGGTCTCGGTAATGCTTCTTTTGTTCAATTTTGATTTATCTATTTAACCAGTACATCTCAGATCTACGGATCTGTTTTTCAAATATATAACCCTGGGCACAACCATTATCTAATAGAACAGATAGAAACTCGATAGCACACGCCCATGTGTATGGAAGGAACGCAGTCATCAAGCCATAACAATTGTACGCCTTCAAATGTTTTGTCAACTTCTGATGTTCGTCCAGCATGTAGACGGTAACGTTGGGTAACATAAATTCGGGATTTTTCCGATAATGGTTGACTGAAATCAATCTAGCAGAACAATAAACCATCCTTTTTTTCTATAATTCTGTCAGTATCATGTACTATCTTTGCACTAATCATATAGATGGTAGATTTTGTCTCTAGTCGTGCTGACACCATAATATTTCAACTTGAAACTACCGTCCGCCGCACGCACAATAACGGTGCTGTCGGACAGGGGGGCACATTAATTCGGGAGAGAAGATTCGTCTTGAATATCTTACCGCTAATCACATTTTATACAGCAGCTATTCGTTCCATCCTTGGCTTGATCATGAGGAGAGTGCTATGGATATAGACGTGTCCAAGTAAAAAAAATACACGAAAAAACGGCCGTACCGCAAACATCAGGCCAGTTCGGGAACAACCCGTGTGTTGAGTCGGTAGAACTTCACTCAAAGTCGGCCCATCGTCATCATCGGGCAACGTGTAACGTTACATTATTCATGGAAAGTTAGCTGGATGCCGTAGCAATGGTAATACTACTATGTCCATGTGTTCCTTGTTGTGTTAGGAGCAAACTTTGAGGAAAATATCTTCCTCAGTCCACTATCACACGCAGCATTTAGACAAAAAAGTGTTCCTCACAAACCTTTGTCGTCTGCTTGACAACAGGATTCAGGTTAACAATATGGCGGCGGGAAAATACACGTGCCGTAGGTTGTAGCAACAGAGAGGAGTTTTGATGATTGATCACACTTAGAATCCAGTTGCAGGTTAGCAAAAGAGATTGTAATACAAATGTAAGTTGTCTTGTAAATAATTGTGTTTAGCAGGCAGGAGATGTGACATTTGTCTTATAAACCAGCGAACAACCGTGCTGGGTGATTCTCCCACGAAGCCCCCAGACTCTGTCAATAAGGGACGGAGAGTTTTTGACGTCGCCAACTTCTAATGCATGGTTATCGAAGCTTTTCAGCCAGTGTTCTGAATACGTTAGTCTATCTGCTTTGCATTGCTGGCGTTATAACTGATTTTGCATGTAGCACATATCCCTAAATACGCCGTTTTCGAAAAATCGCGAATTTAAGTACCCCGCGAATTTATGTTACCCAACGTTACCTCTAAATGAGAAGAATGAAATCTTGAAATTTGGATGGTATCTATGTCGGTCAGTGAAACAAGGTTACCACAATGTTGTAATCGCTGTAAAAGACACCCTATGTTTTGGAAGGCCGGTATTTTGAGAAGCCAGGTCTCGGTAATGCTTATTTTGTTCCGTCAACATGGGCGTGGCCCGTGTGCTATCGAGTTTCTATCTGTTCTCACAAAGGAGGTTAAATCGATATTCAACCCCTTTAATCTGACGAAAAAATTACAAGCAATATTTTGTGACTAAAATCCTTCGCAAGGATACATGTAAGTCATATATAACCGTTACACGTTGAAGGACATGTATTCTCTACTAATCACGGTTAGGTCGTATGCTTTTTTACGTTTCCACAGTATGACGACCGTGATGGCCGTCAGAGTGCTATGTGTGTAGATTGACTCTCAAATGCTCTGAGATCCCTGGCGTCTTTACTTTGTCTTGTTTTCTTCCCTTTTAAATCAGGACGAGCCGTTGACAGGCATCGCAGCCACAGCAGTGGACATTTGGACAAGATGAAGACAAGGTTTTCACTTTCTCAGGAAAACCTGTCAACCCGCGTCTGACTATACACAAACGTACCTGGCAGTTACAGTCGCCACATGAATTTTCTCGGTAAAGCGTTACACTGTTGGATCTGTGAACAGCTTTTCATACATACGAAGGCCTTTACACGGGAAATGTGTGATACATACGGAGATGACTTACTTTCGGAAGCACCGGGAACGCAAGAGAAAACGTGTAGACACACAGACTGGTACGACCCGCCGCCAACTGCTGCGTACGCCTCACTTGATGACGACACTTGTTGCCATGGTTGCAGTAACCTGATTCCTCAAGCCTTGGTCTACAATCTGAACATCCGGATGTCCTAATTTTAGGTATGTCTATCTATCATCATATGATCTTTCAAAGATCACTAAGAGATCGATTCCAACAATGAAATACACATTTTTCATCGTATATTAGAATCAAAGTCAAACGATCGATCCGCACCCTTACTATCATATTCAAATAAAGAAATACTCTGGATACTTTGGAGTCCCAGCAAAGATAACAGTAGACAATTTAGTATTCATCTGGAGGCTTTAGATAGTACTACAAACTAGGTCCAAAGGCGACGGTAGCCTAGTCATAAGAAGTGGCATTGCCGGTGTATTCTACAGTGTTCTGTTTTATGTACTGTTTAAACAGCGCAACAGACCAGTGTTTACGGACTGTCGAGGCCGAGGGCGGTGTGACATTTTGTTTATCTGCACACCGTTGGCTTGGTCCTTTCCAAAGCATCCATGCGTGACTCGCTTATACCCCCATTCCACTTGGACGGCGCTCTCACCGCGCTCTCACGGCGACCTCATTTTGGCCAGATCGCCGTGAGAGCGCCGACAGCGCGGCGAGAGCGCCATTGAGAGCGCCGACAGCGCGGCGAGAGCGCCGACAGCGCGGCGAGAGCGCCATGCGCGCCGTCACCTCGGCGATGGTTTTGAACATGCTCAAAACCTTCGCCGTGAGAGCGCCGAGGATGGCGATCAAAAAACGAGCGCCGAGAGAGCGCGGTGAGCGCCGTGAGAGCGCGGTGAAAGCGCGGTGAGCGCCGTGAGAGCGCCCAAGGTGGGATCAAAGGGCCGCAGCGAGCGCTCAAGGATCGCAGCGAGCGCTCTATGTGGATTGAATGGTCTTAACTGTAGTTCAAACAAATTTAATTCTTGAAGTGGTGTATCTTGAATTTCTGGGAATTTTGTGGACAAATCATAGTTTTGCTCGTGGGTAATACAAATTGACGAATAACTACAAGTACAAAGAAGAAACAAGTTGCACATACGTATATTACTTAAGACACACACTGAGCGACCGTGCAGCGACTAAAATTGAATCTGTTTTCCCCTTGATTTTATCATTCAAATATGATGCACGAGGTGAAGGTATGACTGGGAAGACAACAAAGCACACAAAACGTAACAAAAATTCGTTCTGTATCTCTGGAATTCGTTGAGTGATCTGTGAAATCTTTAAAAAGTTGCTGACATTTGACATTTTGGTCGCGCTGAGAGCGCGCAAGGGTCGCCGTAGAGATTCCACTTGAGCACGTTTTCCAGGAGTTCGGCGCTCTCACGGCGATCTGGACCATTTTAGGTCGCCGTGAGAGCGCGGTGAGAGCGCGGTCCAAGTGGAATGGGGGTCTTACGTACGTCAGGACGGGTTTCTTTACATTACGTCAGGTATGTGATGACCTTTGACATGTGCGAGGTTGACGTCACGTCACCGCTTACATGGATTCACCTTTGACATGACGTGGCGTGGCGCCGAATGGCCGAGAGGCTAGCGAGGCAGATTGTGGTGGAAGGAGAGAGGGTTGGGCTCCACCTACCTATGCCGTGCCCTGGACACATGGATAACAACCCACTGCCCATACGGCCTCAAAAGGCTATGGGACCTTTATCTTAACTTTACCTCAAGTCAACTGTCTTTCCTACAATGTCCCATACTGTTGATAGTCTTATACAGTGACAAATTTGTGCAGCAGACGGCAACACTGCTTGGTGACAATGAACATTAGATAAAGCGATCTCTACGCAAGTATAGTTCAAAAGTAAGATTTTATTTTTGTGGCATGTCTGATATGTTGGTAAAATGATGATAACGTCTCTTAACAGTATAAAAACACACAAGGCATGAGAGAGACAGAAAGAGAGAGAGGGAAAGTAAAAGTAAAGTGATCTCGAACCAGTTTAGCTCAAATGAACTCAAAGAACAGATGAGCTAATCTTCCACTGGTCGTGACAGAGACGACATACGCTATGTACAGTATTTATAGGTTCATTGTACCGGTAAAATTCCCCTAGCTCTTTTCGACAAGCACAATGAACAGTGGACCACGGTTTAACGTTCCGTCCTAAGGACTGCGACCCTTCCCGGTAGCGCGCATGTCGGGTGAGCGACACAGCCGGGATCGAACTCGGGGCTTCTAGTTCCAGAGGTAGGGCCGCTAACCACTGGACTAAGCGCGCTAGAGGGGAAGAGAGAGAAAGAGGGAAAGAGAGATAGAGAGATCTAGAGATAGAACACAAACAAAACCAACAGCATTTGATATAATAATATAAACATGATATTTTCGGGATATCATCGGTTCCACCAGTCTACATGTATGTGGATTCAGCTGTATGTAAACCCTTTGTTGTCTGGAGAGAAGTTGGAGTAGTTGGTGTTGTACAGGTCTTGGCGCTGGGGTGTGGGTTGCATCTGGAGCGACTCGCCCGACTGTACTCCGGGATAGGCCGGGGGTGGAGGTAGGAAGCCTCCGGGCTGTGGTGGTAGGAAGTGACCGGGCTGTGCCGCTGGTACAGCGGGCGGGGGTGCGGATACTTGTATAGTAGACATCCTTTCCTTGATCTCGTGACACTGAGCCATGATGTACAAGGTGATGACGGCAAAGATGACCAACGCGATGCTGCTCCACAGCATGGAGTGAAACATGTCGTTCCATGTGAACAGCCTCTTCAGCAAGACTTGCTGTAGTAGAAAACAGAAGAAGAAAGAATGACCTGTAACCTTCCGAATTAAGAATGATCCGTGATGTAAGAATGTCGTTTATCTAAGACAGCAAAGCATACGAAAACATACAAAATACACTTATTTATCGATGATATTCTTTTGAACTACTAATGAGTCACCAGCTCAGTGAAAACAAGGGAGGACCCATCTTCTGTATAAGTCAGTGTAAGTCAATAGTTGTCATGCGAGAAAATGGTAAATCTAGCTTATCTAGAACAAGAAAAAGCACTACGGGGTTGTGAGTACCGAGATATGCTCTTATGCTGGAAGTGTATATAAATTGTTTACGATAATTCGTGCATAGATGTACAATATGATGTAAATTGGAATGGAATTTTTACGTTGTAATCTAGAGTCGATTCCACATTACCGAGAGAGTGTTTGTTGCCTTTTGTTCTAACATTTGCAAAACCTTTGTAACAATCTAAGGGAGATAAGTGACTGTTTAGAACAATTTCCAACATTCATTTGATGTTCTAAATATTTTCTGCTGTGTTCCAACATGTTAGACAAATTTCTAACATTGCACATGTTATTTGTATTATTTCGAAACTGTTGGAAAATAGGTTGATCATTTGTTCCTATATGTTCCAACATTGTAACAACATGGTATAACTGGGTCAGTGGGATGGGAACAGGGCAATTCACACATCCCTTCAAAGTATAGGGGATTAGGCCTGGGTGCCATGCATAGACACCTCAAGATAAAGGTCCAGACGTGAAATCTAAAAATATACAGAGGCAGACAATAGAGTGCGATTAGCACCTACTTTTATGGGGGCAATAACCCAAATCTACCATTTGAAAAATGATGCAAATTGTTCCAACATGTTCAAACAGTGAAACAATTGCATAGATGTTTGAAAATTGTTCTAAATAAAGAGATATTTGTGCAATTACTTTCCAAATAGTTCCAACATATATTTATGAGTTAAAACATGTTCAAACTTTCATTCTTGATTGTTTGAACAATTTAGAACATTTCGACTGGAATAGTCTTTTACCTAAAATTGTTTGAACTCACTAGCAATATTATCTGAAAACCCTCTCAGTGACATGGAATTGACTCTACTGATTGTGTAACCATTGTATCTTCTCACATGGTTAGCCCTTGACAAAAGCAATAAGGTAGTCGGGCAACCTCGTTTGCTTCATGTATGTATGTATGTATGTACGTCTCAGCCAAACCAATAGATAAATAAATCGTTAAACAAATCGTTAAATAAATAAATAAATAAATAGCCCGTAACAACCGATTGACCTTTCACCTTAATATTCGATCAATCACCATGACAACACGTATATGAAAAGTCTAACAATTACACTTATAATATAGCCCCATGGTGTCACCAGGTTTATGAAATTTACATTTGAAAAATATGATTTAGAAAAAAATTGGCGAATTTGGGGGCCCCTCCGTTCAATAGATAAATGGGTGGATGGGTGGATGGGTGGATGGGTGGATGGGTGGATGGGTGGATGGATGAATGAATAGATAAATGAAAAAATAAAAAAAAATAGATGAATAAATGAATAGACAAACTAATAAATACATGTACTGACCGTGGTGGCATCCGGGTGGTGCAGGCAGCTGTAGTTTTTCCCGGGGGCATAGGTGTCGTTGAAGTTCAGAACACTAACACGGTTATCATCTGCGTTTCTTTCGCAAGGTGCCGTCACGCACTGGTAGTCCTAAGGAAGTCAGTTACAATAGGTTATACTATTACTATGTTACTCCCTCGTCGTTTATGATTCTATTGTTTTCACATGATTACTTTTAGAAGGAATATATCGTCAGTAAAGTATGGCTACTGCTGTGATACAGAGAAAGAACAACACTAGCCTCCTTCCCAGAGCGGCGGCGTATATACTTTCGCCGCCGAGGGAGTTACATGTATGTCGCCGAGGGAGACATGTTGCCTGAGGGACGTTCGCCTCTCAATGAATAACCTTCTTGAATTTGAAAAATAAAAAAGTTTGACTCTCGACTGATTCATACGTACCTCTGCATTGTCCCCATCACTGCTCAACCTCTGCTCAGTGTCGAACAGCACAGCGCTGATACTGCTGGCGTTATTGGTGTTTGTTGGAACATACGTCACAGTCATGCGCAGACAGGGGTAGCTGGAACTGCATTTGTCGCCACAGCCACAAGTAATCCACCGCCCTAAACCAAGAAAAGGCTTCATGATGCGAAAGACTGCTCAATAAAGCTTTGTAACCTAAGTTTCTCCTATATACAACTCACTCACTCTCACTCACTCACACTCACTCACTCACTCACTCTCTCTCTCACTCTCACTCACTCACTCACTCACTCACTCACTCACTCACTCACTCACTCACTCACTCACTCACTCACTCACTCACTCAATCCTCTTTCAGTGCCAGGTGGCTCATAAGGCTTCAGGAAGTCCCTCCTACAGTACTGTTTATAATGATGATCTTTATGCAGTTTGACTCGACTTTAGCTTTATTTAGATCCACAATAAGCTTCACATTTCAGCTATACTTCCTATGGTGTAATTGATAGAATGAATATACAATTAGATCAAAGACTAAAGGTAAATATTATAGTTGTAAATATCATTCTACCACTAAATCTATCGTTTATATGTCTGTTTCCGCTTACTTTCGTCTTACTAATCCGTACTTGCCCATCCTGCCTGCCTACGTACACAGGCCAGAAACTGGCCCCTTGCTTTCCAGGTGGTGTTCCGTACCTACCAGTAAGATAGCTCTGAGTTGTGGTACAGGTTGCCTCCTGGAAGTCCAGAGAGTTCGTCTCCACGATCGGTTTGACGATGACGACTCCACAGACGATAAGAGCCGCCGCACCGCCCGCTGCCAGGGTCGCAGCTATCCAGCCATAACAATTGTACGCCTTCAACTGTTTCGTCAACTTTCGATGTTCGTTCATCTTGTAGCGTATCTATAAATGAGGGGAGACTGAAATATTGAAATTTGGATGGCAGCTCTGTTAGTCAGTGAAACAAGGTTTAACAGAAATGTTATCATAGCTTTAAAAGACACCCTATGTTTTGGAAGGCCGTGATCTTGAGTAGCCAGGTCTCGGTAATGCCTCCTTTGTTCCGTCAACATGGGCGTGTGCTATCGAGTTTCTATTTGTTCTCACCAAGGAGGTGAAATCGATATTCAACCCCTTTAATCTGACGAACAAATGACAAGGAATATTTTGTGACTAAAATCCTTCGCAAGGATACATGTAAGTCATATATAACCGTTACACGTAGAAGGACATGTATTCTCTACTAATCACGGTTAGGTCGTATTTTTTTACGTTTCCACAGTATGACGACATGGCCGTCACAGTGGTATGTATGTAGAATGACACTAAAATCTGGCGCGAAGTCTTCACTTTGACTTGTTTCTTCTCTTTTACATCAGGACAGGTGTCGCAGACAGAACAGTGTATTCTCCAAGAAGAAGTTTCGGTCGAGTGGGGTAGTAGTGGCCGTTTTTTTTTTAATGTCTGCCTCCCGTTACGTTTTTTTTACGTCTGCCACCCGTTACGTTTTTTTTACGTTAAAAAAAACCCGGCCACTACTACCCCACTCGACCGAAACCTCTGCTTGGAGAATAAGAACAGTGGACATTTAGGGAAAATGAAGACAAGGTTTTCCCTTTATCTGGAAAACCTGTCAAACCGTGTCTGACTGTACACAAACGTACCTGGCAGTTACAGGTTCCATATGCATTTTCTCGGTAAAGCGTTACACTGCTGGCACTGTGAACAGCTTTTCATACATACGAAGGCCTTTACACGGGGAATGTGTGATACATACGGAGATTACTTACTTTCAGAAGCACGGGGAACACACGAGAAAACGTGTAGACACACAGATTGGTACGACCCGCCGCCAACTGCTGCGTACGCCCCACGTGATGACTACACTTGTTGCCATCGTTACAGTAACCTGATTCCCCAGTCAGGTAACGTTAAGCCCCCCTCTCTCACTGGACCCGCAGCACACTAGCGGCGTCGCTGCGTCCTAAACTGGATTTGTGTTACCATTGACTTTATAATGGGAATATCATTCAAAACGTACAAGTAGGACCAAAAAGACAACAAAACACACAAAGCTTAAAAAGATTCGTTTTTTGTCCATGAAATTCGTTGAGTGCTTTATCAATTCGATCGGCCGCAGCGATACCACCAGCTTGCCGCGGGTCCAGTGAGAGGGTGGCTTTACATCGAATAAGGGACAAAAAAGCTGCCTTGGCGGAGGATCTGATCTTTCGGATTTAAACTGAGATCGCCCTTTTCTCTTGTTTCCTCAGAATAAGGTAGAATAAGCCACATCGTAGACTGTCTTTATCGAATCCTGCCTAGGTGCTGAGTGTAAGGTTGACACAAGGCTTAAGATATGCAAACTGAAATAAGATAGGTCTACCTTTTGTCGTCATACACAATCATACGCTCAATAACAGTATGTTGGCCGGATTCAATGGAGGGTCAGCTAGACACGGGCTGCTCTGGTATCTGATATTCTACAGAACGTGCTACTAGTTACGTATTTAGGGCAAAATCACAGGTCAGTTTATATAGGTACTGATAATGAAACTAAGTACATGTTATGCCATGTCTTAACTGAAAACCGTACAGGTGGGTAGATCCTTAAAGTAGCGCTACCTGTTAAGACATGCGGATGTCTTGTTAGAAAAAAACCCCACATGTAACAACCATTAACAATACACAATGTCATGTCATATTATGTTATATAATATGATTCAAGTGTATGCGAATACATATTACGTACTTAGCTTTGATATCATTACTATAACAACATTTATTTTTATTGCAGAACAATTCTATAAGATGCAAATTATGGCAATTTTACAACTATGTTGGGAGACTAAATTACTGTTTAAAAGACATGATAGGTATCTTTTTGAATTGTAATATAATCGAAAATTTCTGTAGGCAGCAAAATTGATGTACTCTAATGGTGTAATGAGAGTGTTCTTTGGAGATGTACTATCTGTGATAGGTACTCCGGCAATAAGATAACTTTGTCGTAATCTTAAACAAGCCGAGAGTCTGTCGTGTTACTACGTGTTTTGGGCTCACTCTTTACATATAACAGTGTTGAAGGCATTGTGTTTGCGAACTTTCCAAGTCGGTATAACAGCTTGTTTGTCTTCTTGTTATCCGCCCAGTTTACCTTGCCCTAAAATGTTTGCTGACCTTTATTTTGAAATACCTTTCATACCTTAAATACCTTTTAAGGACCTCTCATGCACGATATGCTTGCTTATTGCTTATCATATCACATGAGACGCTTGATCTATGGTACGACATCCTTAGTCATACATGTGAATCAAAGCCTGTATAGTCAGCATTATCTGAACTGGGCCCATTGAAACAGTAGCTCTATCTATATTGGGACAGATTCCATTTACTGGCACCCTTTGCCAATGGATAAGTAATAACACAGATGGAATTCTATTCGTAGTTCGACAAAGTTCCAGAGAGAACGAGATAGTGACACTTGCTTCCCGGGCAGCATTATGAATGAATGAGTGAAGACCTTTATTGTACATTTTTGGCCAGCTAGGCTAAGTACAGGTCACAAACAAAGACATGACATACACAAAGTTTTCGTGCGAGTATCGAAGTGTAGCATGTAGTTTTGGCTTCTTTTCGCTCCTTGGTGATGGTGAAAATGTAGGATTGTTTGGGTGAAACTATAATTATTATCTTACATCAGGTTCAGTGACGGGTCTACAGATTCAGTTTAACGTGAGTCCCTTTTTCTCGTCTGTCGAGCCGTAGTCGGTGCTGTACGGGTCTTGGGACGGGGGTGCGGGTTGCATCGGCAGTGATTCTCCAGGATAGGCGGGGGGAGGTAGGAAGTATCCCGCCCGTGTCCCTGATGCTCCCGGCGGTACCGTTACTGGTATCGAAGCCATCTTTTCCCTCGCCTTCTTACACTGATAGATGAAGTACACGGTGAGGCCGGCAAAGATGGCGGTCCCGATACTCGTCCACAGCATGGAGTGGAACATGGCGTCCCATGTGAACAGTCGGGTCAGGAGGACTTTCTGCAAGCGGAAGATGCATAGAAGATGCCAAGACAAAAACTTTGTCTTTGCATACGTTACACCCAGTCTACACAACATTTTTTACTGGACAATTAATTCTTAGCTTGATAGAGTAACTGAAAAAAAGAAAGAAAAGAAATGTTGAATATCAAATGAGATACCGTATCGCATACCAATCGCCGGTTTGATGTGTTATCACCATCATCATCTCCCTTTTAATGCCGAAATTGATTGCGACAGTGTTTACAGTTTAAAGAAGGTCAATTTCCTACTTTACTATTATTTATTCTAATACTTTGCCTTACGATGCACGACATCTACTAAAAAGAAGTCTTAAAGTTTACAGACAAGTTTGAACTCATCGATAATGTTTCACTTGCAGTCTACCAGTTATACTAACCGTAGTATCATCTGGGTTGTACAAGCATGTGTATGCCTGCCCAGCGGCATGGGTGTTGTTGAAGTCCAGCACAGTTGCACGGTTCGTATCTTCGCTGTGTACACACGAAGCCGTCACACATTGGGTATTCTGAAAAAGGCGTTACGTTACTGTCAGTAAGGATGTTAATTTCTTAGATACCTTGCATGTTCCGTAAAAGAAGATGTTGTAGTGCATTGCAATCCTACGTATGTAATCAAAATGGTATTTTTGTAAGCTTAAGTTCGAACATCTATGTGTTCATTGTGACTTTCATCCTTAACAACAAGGAATGCTAAACTGCCTCGTATATGTTCATGCATGACGTTGTATAAAGCAGCTTTATTCAATGTATAATTGACTGGTTCCTACCTCGGCGTTGTCCCCATTGCTGTTCAGCCTCTGCTCCGTGTCGAACAGCACGGCGTTGACAGTGGCGTTGTTTAGAACATACGTCACAGTGACGCGGAGACAGGGGTATCGGGAACTGCAATACTTGCCACAGCCGCATGTGATCCACTGCCCTGAAGCAAGAAAAAGTGTTTACTACATACTAGTATCTTAACATATGACCCTTTCACACCTTTCGCTACAGCTGTACAGCCAGTTGGAGCAATGCTTAGTCCACTGGTAACATATTCCTACTTACACACAAGTAGTAGGTAGTAACATTCACTGGAAACATTCGGGATTGTGTTTGTCCCCCGTATGCAATAGAAGAGACACCATCTTTGGTGAAGAAAAGAGTGCTGAACTAAATAACAGTTCTGAATCTGTTACAATCCAAGCCCCACTTCCGTTGACTTGACTTGACGTTGTGGTCCATATAGCTTCGGTTAGGGACGTCCCTCGGATAGGACGTTAAATGGAGATCCCGTGTTCGGGGAGAGCCACACCCCGCGCACGTTAAAGAACCCCACAGCACCTTTCGAAAAATAGTATGGGCATGCCCCGGTGTGCGATGAACCAAACCTTACAATCTGGTCTGGGTTGACATCTTAAAAAAGTGATAGTCACCTATTATGTCAATCCACAAATGTGGTAACACTGAATGAATAAATAGAAAGTGCGTGCATGTGTTTACTTATTTATCTTTTTTCATCATCTTCATTTCAATACCCAGTATAATAAAAAGAAGTGTCAAACAGAGCTATTTTGTACATTTTCAAGTTTTTTCCTAAGTACATTGAATTACAAGTAGTGGTGCAAGAGTATAGACAACTAAATTAAATACATGTTCTAGCATTACTATTCATGTCAATAACATTCATGAGAATTAGCACATAGATAGCATGACAGCACTTTTAAAGTAAAGCTGTTGAATAGTTCTCCATAGTGCGTTACACATGCGTTCTTGTGCATCAAAAATTAGTCATGGCATGTGTTTATGATATCCGTACCAGGCAGACTTACCAGTAAGATAACTCCGGTCTGTGGTACAAGTTGTTTCTTGGAAGTTCAGAGAGTCCGTTTCTACCATCGGTTTGACGATGACGTTTCCGCATACAATAAGGGCCACCGCACAGCCAACCGCCATCCCACCGGCCAGCCAAAAATAACAACTGTATCTCCTATACTGTCTGGTCGCAGACTGTTTTTCGTCCATCTTGTAGTGTTCCTTGAAAGAAAATAACGTTATAGAATGTTGGATAGCAGCTCTTGTATTTCATTTCATTGTATATCATTTTGTCGGGAAAAACAACATGTGTGTCGTATCAGGTCCTGAACTTGTTCAGCGCATGATGTGTCGTTATGTTTGGCAGTTACAAATAGAGGAGCTCTAAAAGTTCTACAGGTCGTCTGAAGACACGAACTTTACTCTGCTGTGTCTTTCATAGGAAAGACTATCATGAGTGTTCGAATTCATGCTGCAAGTACGTATACGTTATTTTGGTTTCACCTAAAAGAATAAGGAACGTAATGGTATTTACTGAATCATGGCCAACAACCATGGCTTGCTATTTGTCGCAAGTGCTTAAACACGTAGTCAAGCGGACACATGCACTCCTGTTCCACGTATCTAGGAGCATTATTGTATACACTCAGGTGGACGAAATGTGATAAAGATAAGTACACTTACTCTTTGGTCGCTTGAAGGAGAAAGAAACCAGTAGACTTTGCCGTTCGGCAGCACAGACCTTGCCGTTCGGCAGCACAGACCTTGTCGTTCGGCAGCACAGACCTTGTCGTTCGGCAGCACAGACTTTGCCGTTCGGCAGCACAGACCTTGTCGTTCGGCAGCACAGACTTTGTCGTTCAGCAGCACAGACCTTGTCGTTCGGCAGGACAGACCGGTATGACTAATGCTTCTGTCCACGCCCTCCTGATGACGACACTATTTGCCATGGTAACGGTAAACTGATGATGCAAGAAAACCATTCATGCCAAGACGAGTGCCGTCTCTCTTTACTTAAGTATGTTTACATGTCAGTGTGACCTATAGTACGATATCTCAGTAGCGGAACGGTTGAAGTATACATGGTGAATGTCTGACCGGTGTTGCTAAGTGTCTAGGCTTGCGGACACTTAGAGATCGAGAGGTCACGGGTTCGATTCCGGGCTCTACATTTTTTTTATTGGTCAGAAATTACCCGCAATGGCAGCCTTTCTAGCGCTGAATTGATGCAGGGTTTACATGTTTCACATAATACACAACATATACCTAATCTATCCACACTTGCATTTTGTGGATTTGTCGCAAGGGTCTGGGCGGCTGCCATTCGGCGCCACCAGGTGACCTCAATACGACCTTCCCCAACCGAAGTCAGGTACCCATTTTCACCTGGGTAGAGTGAGGAAAGTCGTGTAAAATGCCTTTCCCAGGGGCACAAGATCGGTGACACGACAGGATTCGAACTCGGAACCTCTTGGTTCTGAGCCGAACGCTCTGCCGTTACGACACACGACCCCCCCCCCCCCCCCATTGTGTCCATGGGAAAGGCATACAGTTTTACTCCCTCCGCCCATGCGTAAAAATGGGTACCCCACTTTGGTTGGGACGGTAAAAGGCGGTGGAAAGAGAGGGTTGGGCTCTGCCTTCCAATTCCATGGTCTAGACACAGAGGATAACAACCCACTTCCCCGCATGCTCAAAAAAAGCTATGCGGCTACATTTACTTTGGAGCACGCTTTCTATGATGGATTAGAGTATTAAACGGTTTTGATAGTAGAGAATTAACAAACCTTGCGCCATAAATCCCATGTTCAAGTGTAGCGACAACAGCTCTACGCACCCGGCTGGTATAACGCCATATCACCATTTATTTCCATTGCATGCCAACAAAAAGTCACATTGGTACAAAAGTCTAAGAAACAACTCTCAACATAATTATACACTTAATGCAATTGCATAATTTGTAAGTCAGAAATTTTACGCCAATTATCATTAGTGGTCGCCCTTTTATACATGTATCATACGACCAAATGCAACAATAAAACAATTGCAATATCATATACAGTATTACAAAGTGTTAGTGCTTCTATTACCGATGGACAATCATCATGTTTTGTGATATGTCTAAAACAGATGCATAGGTGTGAAAAATAAATAATATCCACTTGAACTTGACTATATTTTCCTACTAAGAAAACATTATAAGAAACGTCCTTCAAAGGCACCAGTGATAATTATGAACATTTTGAATAATACATGTGCATCTAGAATATTCTATACTTGAAATTCTTTGAAGTGAGGAATATTCGCATTACAACGATATAGTTGGTATGCTATAGATGTTGTTGGTTCACAGAAAGCACTTCGATTGTAGGAAGAAAATGGAATAACAAACGTTACATACAATATATGTTATAAAATGAATATTATATACATGCCCTTGTCCTCATGGTTCGTAAAGATTAGACAGACGATAGGTATTTTGCAATACTTGGTTACGTGTTGATTTTTCGAAAACTATAATCAATCAATCAACTACTGGTAGGAAAGTTGTTGCAAAATGGTAGAAATTATGACGTGCTCATCAACAAGTCTACAGATCCCTGATAGATATGAATAGCCCTTGATCAATTTCATAACAATTTTACATGCTGATGCATAAGAAGTACTGAGGCATGATGTTTCCACTTCATAATTAATACCCGATGCCTCTAACATGGCAGTGTGTTCGTAGCTCTAAGACAAAACTAGTATCGCTCTTTAAGATCATTAATTTTGTACTTTTAAAGACAGGTTTTTCGAATATCCTGCATTGTTCCTTAGTCACCTTTTAATGTAGTTAGGACTAAATTACAAACCGTAATTTAAGTATTAGTAGAGTTCTTCTTGAGTACACTCAAAAATACAGATTGTACAATTGTTTCCCATTTTAATGTCGGGGTTGCTAAAATACAACAGTTCCTTGTAGCACTGATATCAGAAAATATGTGAATTTACGAATACTGATCTACATAAACCGTCTACCTCTTTCGGCTATCTTAAAAATTAACAGCTCCTTTTAGCACTGGTGTCAGTGACGTACTTCTTAAATATGGTCATATATTTTAGAACATTGTTTCTTAAGCCTTATAACATAGTTGCCCTGGGTTATAACAGACACCATACCTTTCTATGTCACCTAGATTTGGTAAAAAAAACTCACTTATTTTACGTTCTTCCAGTCGGTTGGAGAGACATATGCTTAACGAAGCATATGTAAAACTTTCATAAAAAGTCAACCTCTATGCATGCTTTAAGACGCGCTTAAAGATTAAATTTTGCGCAGTGATAGTTAGGTAACCTGTTGGTAAGAGATTTGCATGTCTTATTGTATCTTTGGAAAACATATTTCACGCTATTCTAGTTGGTTGGAGAGAAATACACTACATGAAAACTGATCTTTAAGCATCACGTAAAACTTTCATTAAAGAAAAAAGCAGCCTTTGCGCAGACGTGTTTAAAGATAAAATGTTGCGCAGTGATAGTTAGGTACCCTTTGTAAGAGATTTGCATGTCTTATTGTAGCTGTAGAAAATAAATTTCACGTTCTTGCAGTTGGTTGGAGAGAAAAAAAAAACAGCCTTTACGCAGACGTGCTTAAAGATGAAACGTTGCGCAGTGATAGTGAGTTAACCTGTTTGTATGAGATTTGCATGTCTAATTGTACGTATATCCCTTGTTGTCTGGGGCGTAGGCGGTCTTGTACGGGTCTTGTTGCTGCATCGGCATTACCTGAGGGTACGGCGCATGCGCTTGTCCCCCCTGTGGTGGTATAAAGTATCCGGGCTGTGCAGCCGGGGCGCCCGGGACGACTGTTATCGGCAGGGACGACATCTTCTTACCGGCCTTGTAGCACTGATAGCAGAAAAACACGGTGAGGACGGTGAAGAGGAAGAACGCGATGCAAGGCCACAGCATGGAATGGAACATGGCGTCCCACGTGAAGAGCCTCTTCAGGATGACTTTCTGTAACATAAGGAAAACAAGATAATTTTTAAAACTACATATCCCTAGATAGGTACTCTTGTATACTCATAAGACTCTGGATTCTCTAACACCCTAAGAGCATAGTTGATGTGTTGAACAAGCAAAGTTTGCTTCTTTGCTGTATGATAAAGCTTTGTCATTATGATACGAATTATGATACGAATTATGATACGAATAAAGGCACATTAAATTATATTGCACAATACATAATTATCCAACGATGAAAACCACTTAAGAGTGGCAAATATCAATGAAGAGAAACATCACTAACATTCAAAATTATATGCATACACTATATTTAAACTAGTATTTGACAATTAACTTATAAAATGCGCAGTACAAATATTTGATGCAAGACAACATAGGTTCTACCTGATCATACATGTACGTTAAATAAAGTCGACGGGTCCTTCTGGAAAGCCGGTTGTCCCTTGGCCCTAAAAATGAACTGACATTTCTTTTAGTTACTCCTAACTGCAGACTGTCACGATAAGCTCTAACGCCTGTTCTAGTGTATCAATACATCTGTAGATTACTAATAGTACTGACCGAGGTGTCGTCTGGGTGGTACAGACAGCCGTAGGTTTCCCCAACTCCATAGGTGTCGTTGAAGGCCTTGACATCGCCCATGTTTGTACCCCTGTTGCGGACGCAAGGCGCGGTCACACACTGGGAATCCTGTAAGAAAATATCAATTAAGGCCATACTTCTCTTCCATTCTTGTTTGTAACGACAAGTAATTTCATATCAATCCTACGTTAAGCATAACATAATTCATATTGAACGTTTCACCAGAAAAACTTGGACCAGTGTTTCTGGAAGGACACGTGTCACACAAAACTCGAGGCTAAAACCATAAGAATGATAGTGTTATGGCGGTGTTACAACTATTTCTGTACAGCTGTGGTAGATCCGACCACATTACTGCAGATCACGGCAAATAAGCCAGTTCACGATTTTAACTGCGAATGTGCGAGGTCAAAAGGGAAGCACCTAACCTAACAGGTCTTGTCTAGTTCACACAAAGACTTAAAAAAATTTGTTCCACTGGGCCATACGCCTGTATAACAGGTCAACTCAGACACACTGCTACTGTTGATTTACTTGTGAAGAGGTTCTTGTGATTTTTGCTTATAGCTATGTACGTATGTATACCTTCGTCGCTGATATGTTACATACTATTATGTTTTGTTTTTGTGTAATGTTGATGTTTCTCATGTAGTGTACTATGGCGTAAAGATCGCAATTCGGCTTGCATTTCATGCTGCGAGGTTGATTTTAATAAACTGAATTGGATTTACCTCGGCGAGGTGCCCATCGCTGTTCAACCTCTGCTCGGTGTCGAAGATGACGCCGCTGTATGTGCCGTTGTCCTGACCGCCGTGTGTCACCAGGATGCGCAGACAGGGGTAGGCGGAATTGCAGTTCTTGCCACAGCTACAATCGATCCACTTCCCTGAACCAAGGAAATGTTGGCATAATGAGGTGACCGAAGGACAGGGAGATACTAGAGTTCCACGACCTCATACCTTCGCCAAG
The DNA here is from genome assembly GCF_035083965.1 of Branchiostoma lanceolatum. NCBI lineage: Eukaryota > Metazoa > Chordata > Leptocardii > Amphioxiformes > Branchiostomatidae > Branchiostoma > Branchiostoma lanceolatum. The sequence continues at coordinate 5,105,672 of NC_089731.1, read as the reverse complement.
TGATTTTTCCTAATTACAATGCAAGTGATATAAAAAGAAGTTTCTCTCAAGCATGGTTTATATGAATTCATATCTCCTCTTTCCAAATCACACACGTTTATTGCCAATATGGTCGATTATGGGCCCTTTGGCGTGTGACTCCGGTACTGCAGCAGAGCATCTGGTTTTTGTATCTTTTTTCCTTTACATGGTAATGTCATTTTTGTGGCAGATAGCTTTTGATGTAAGGAAGAGGTGGTATTTTTCTGGCCTCCTAGCAGATTGCTCTGGTACTGCAGGAGCATTTTTGTTAAAATCTTTGAAGCAGGGAAACTTTACAAAGGAACTGTGTTTTTATGTTGAGCCCATAGGTATGGGCGAAACATCCTGTATTTGCTCAGGAGTAAATGACGGCCTTTCTAGTTTATTGTTTCATTACTGAATGGTTGCAGCCTTCACTGGAACCAAGGTCACTTCTCATCCGACCTCAAACACTATCATAAAGGTTACTGTTATGTATTTGTAGCTTGAAAATATTCATACTAAAATACAATGCACAGTCATAACACATAGCACTTAAGACTTTACCAAGCTCACTTTTCAGACGATCTCGAATGCTATGATGTTTTTGTTACGTATTTGTAACTGGGGAATATCCGTACTACTAGAATTAAATGCGCAGCCATAAGTACTTATTTTTACCAAACAAAAAAATCAGATCTTTATGTTGAACAACATAATGCCATAAGCCCACTCGCAGATTCGAGTACAGTATGTGCAGTGTCAAAGGTGAAGGGCCCTGAGACGTAAACAAAATCCGTTTGGGCATTGTTATGCAAATCGGGACAATGTAGAGACGAAAACTGTTTGCAAGCCAGGGGCCTTCAGCTTTCACACTGTATTCGCGTACTCGAATCTACGAGTGGGCTAATTATTGTTTATCATGTACGTAACACTGAGGAACTCACCAGTGAGGTAACCCCTTGTTGTGGTGCAGGTTGCCTTCTGAAACTCAAGAGACTTCGTCTCCACGACCGGTTTGACGATGACGACCCCACAGACAATGAGGGCCACCGCGGCGCATGCCACCATGGTCAGGCCAAAGAAAATCAAACATCGGCACATATTGAACTTGGCAATCGTTTTACTCCTTTCGTCGGACATCTTGAAGCGCTGCTGTTGAGAGAGAAGGAAGGGTCCTCAGCATTTGAATAGTAATCCTATATCTCATGTCAACAAAACATGTTGTAGAGAAACCTGTTCTTTCAGAGGATTAGTCGAGCTTAATTCTGTTAACATGCTATCGAGTCCTTAGCAGTAAGGAACTTGTGCGGTTCTTTATGGTAGGATTTTCAGAGACACTGTGTAGGAACCGGCCGTCGACAAGAATCGACCACAATATTTTACAAAACAAGAAACAGATCAATCTCATGGGAGAGTTTCCAATGAAAGAATGTCCCCATTCTGCTGCATGTGACAGGGACCTTAATTTTGCTGACCTCCATGCCTAACATTATACTTTCAGGCTATTCCATCGAATACTTTGTAAGTAAAACGATGTTGCTACGATTGTTTTTAGTCATAGCCTCTACTTAACAAACTGGACAACACGTTTTCTTGGAAACAACGGGCTTAGGTGTCGTACTTTGTATTTGGGTCTCGAGTTCTTTCCAGTACAGTACGCATGAGTGACAAGGATAAATACACTTGCCCCCATTCCCAACGTGTCCTGAGTTCCCCTCTGACATATAGACCGCCCTCACTTCAATTTGTTTTCTTTCACTCAGACTATCTCAAGCCTTTAACCGGCGTCACAAACAAAATAGATATTGATTGATGTAGAAATCACGTCCCCAAGAGAATTCATTGAATCATAAGCACACATATTCCGTGGCACGCTTTTTCTGACGTTCTATAGTGATAGAGCCACTAAACCACTGTTTACGTTTCCAAGAACATGTAGTTGGAAATTGTATGATAACCATTAAGCTTACTTACTGTTGGGTCACAATAGACACTCAGGAAAGGTGGAGAGATCTGTGTTCTGTGTGACGAGTCGTCAGGCTACGGCGCTGCTCTTCACACCCACTTTACCGGGCGATGACGACACCTGTTGCCCTGGTTACGGTCAAAGGTCAGACTCGAAAAGTAGTCTGGTAGCTTTGCCAACAATATTCTAAGTGAGGTGCGTGGACGGTCCTGACCTGGTTTCGCGTCCCAGAGAGGCGACACCTGGTCGGGAGCAGTCCACGTGACCTCACGACACACCTGAACATTCCCAACTCAGCAAAATCCTATATAAGCATCAGAAAGACGCATTTCCCCCTCTTTTGACCTACGCTGCTGTCTGGGTTGCGGGAGGGGCAGCTCCATCTCCATCATGATTCGCCCACGGCTTCCTGCTCCTGTGCCGGCGGCACCCGTCCCGGCTGCTCCCGTGCCCGTGCCCGCGGCTGCCGTGCCCGCGGTCGCCGCTCCTCTGGCTCCCGCTGGCGTGATTCCGGTTGCAGGACAGGTCGTTCCTGGTCTTGTGGGTTTACCGGCGGTTCCCGCTCCGGTCCCCGTTCCGGTCCCCGTTCCGGTCCCGGCGGCTCAGGTTCCAGCCCTCGCTCAGCCTGCTGGACCCGGCCCGGTCCTGCCGGCAGTTCCAGTGAACCCGGTCCCTGCTCAGCCGGGTCAAGGGCTTCACGTGGCACCTCAGCCCCCGCCAGTTCAACAGGAGCAAGCCGACACTTTGCAAGAGGTAGGAAAAGTAACACGAGGGGTGTGGTGATGTTTGTTTTTTTGTGTGTGTGTGTGCTTGTTAGTTAAGTTAGTTTAGAGAGAAAGTCTTGGCTCGGAGCTGGGGAGGTTTCGGGAAGAAGTTTCTTTGGTGTGACTTCCACAGCTGAGTTCTGGACCGCTCCGAGAAACGGGAGCATCAGCTTGGGGAAGTCAGATCCTTAGAAATTTAGATTTTTTGTCACCGGAACTTCTAGGGCTTTGAGCAAACGCTTTTCTCGCTTAGGAGGTTTGTATTGGTGATGATTCTTTGTAATAATTTTGTTCTCGTCATTTGTATTGTTTCTAGACTTGTGAGCGAACAGTTTTTCTCACCTAAGCTGTTTTTTGTTTGTGTTGATTATTTGTAGTAATGTGTTCTCTTCAGTTCTGTTGCTATTAGAGCGGTGAGCGATCGGCTTTCTCGTCTAAGATGTTTTGTGTTTGTAGTGTTGGTACTATTGTGGGCTCTTCAGTGGTATTGATATAGAGTGGTGAGTGAACAGTTCTCTAGCGTAGCTGTTTATGTTTGTAATGATTGTTGGTAGTAATGTGTTCTCTTCAGTTTTATGTTATTATTAGAAGCTGTGAGCGAAAGGTTTCCTCGCCTAGGCTGTTTTATGTTTGTAATGGTTGTTTGTAGTAGTTTGTTATCTTCAATGATATTGCTATAGAGCTGTGAGCGAACGGTCTCCTCGCCTAAGCTGTTTGTGCGTGTAATGATTGTTGGTAGTAATTTGTTTTCTTCAGTTGTGTTTTATTAGTAGAGCTGTGAGCGAAAGGTTTCCTCGCCTAAGCTGTTTTGTTGGTAATGATTGTTGGTAGTGATTTGTTCTCTTCAGTTGTATTTTATTATTAGAGCTGTGAGCGAACGGTTTCCTCGCCTAAGCTGTTTGTGTTTGTGATGATGGTTAAAACCTCCTTGTAGTAATGTGTTCTCTTCAGATGTATTGCTGTTAGGGTTGTGAGCGAACGGTTTTTCTCGCCTAAGTTGTGGTGTGGGTAATTGTTGGGCGGTAGTATTGTGTTCTTTTCATTTGTATTGCAATAAGAGTTGTGAGCGATTGGTTTCTTCGCCTAAGCTGGTTGTTTGTGGTGATTGTTGTTTACTAATGTGTTCTCGACAGTTGTATTGCTATTGGAATTGTGAGCGAGCGGGTTTTTCGTCACAGCTGTTTATGTGTTACGATTGTTGGTAGTAATTTGTTCTCTTCAGTTTGTAGTGTTACTAGGTTTCTGAGCGAACGGTTTTTTCTTTTCCCGCCGCAGCTCTTTAGGTGTAAGGATTGTTGGTAGTAATTTCTTCTCTTCAGTTGTAATGTTTCTAGAATGGTGAGCGAGCGGTTTTTTCTCGCCGTAGCTGTCTTAGGTGTAATGAGCGTTTGTATTATAAGGTGTCTTTGTCGGTTGTAGTGTTGTTAGAGGTGTGAGCGGACGCGTTTCCCTCCTCAGTTTAGGTTGTATCCATTGTGTTAAGTGTTGGCTGCTCTTCAGCTCTTGGTCTTGTTTTGATTGTTTTTATGGATGTGTTTTCTTCACTCGGGGTGGAGGGGTGAGCGGGTAGTTTGGCTCGCTTCAGTTGATTTTGGCGTGTTGTTTGTTTATTGATGTGTTTTCTTCAGTTGTGGTGGTAGAGTGGACATGAGCGAACGGTTTTCTGGACTCAGCTGTTTATGTGGTATTGTTGTTATTACTGTCGTGTTCTCTTCAGTTTAATTTTGCTGTTAGAGTTTTGAGCGGACGTTTTTCACGCCTCAGCTATTTCGCTTGTATTTTGATTGTTGTATTGATGTGGTCTCGGCACTTGTATTTTGAGGTTGTGGGCGAACGGATTTCTCGCTGCAACGGTCTATATTGTAGTGATTGTTGTTACTGTGGTGTTGTTCCTCGATTGTATGGTTCGAGTTGCGAGCGGTCGATTTGCTTGACTCAGCTGTTTTATGTTATAGTGATTTTTGTGGTTATTTTGAGGTACACTCGGCAGTTGGAGGCAGATTTTGTAGTGAAGGTTTGTTGTGAGCTGTTTTCTTTGTTTCCAGGGTTATAGTGGGGAGCAAGTATTTGTAGTGTTGGTTGGTAATCTGGGCTTTTAAGTTTTTAGGTTAAGTGTGGTGAGCGAAACGTATCCTCATATCAGCTCAGCCTTGTTTGGTGGCAACGATGTTATTTCCTTTTAGTGTAGTTGCAAGATCAGTGAGTAAGGTTGTGTGTCTGTGGTGGGTACGGGTTAGTTTCAGTGTTTTGAGCGGAGAGTACCCTTGACTTAGCTGCTTTGCCTTGTGTGGTTGGGTTGGTTTTGATTGAAGTGTTTATGTGCGTTGAGTAAAAGGTATCCTTGCATTAGCTATTTATGCGTGTGTGGATTCTAGTGAAGAGACGTTCTGACTCCGAGAGGGTGCATTATGTGTTTTTTCTTTTCCTTTCAGGCAGTTCAGCTGCTGCAAAAACAGCTGCTGGATCTGTCGGAGCAGAAGCAAAGGGAACGGATGGAAGAAGCCAAGTTCCAGGTAGTGGAGCAGGCTAGGGTGCCACCGCCCTTGTTTTCTGCTGCTCGCCTTCTTTCGTCCCTAGCATTCTTGGAGGAGAAGGCCAGAGAGCTAAATCACGCGGAGCTTCCCACCTTTAGGGCCACGTTGTACGAGGCTAAAGCTTATGCACAACACCCCAGTTTGGGTAAAATGGTGTTACGCGCTTTGGGTCCGAAGGAGGACGAGGACGTCGCTAAAAAGTTCGCAGCTGTTAATCTACATCCGCCGCCACAGCAAGGGTATGGTCAGCCACCTCCTCACCAGTTTGCACCGCCTCAGTTGCCACTTTCGCAGCAGTTCCTGATCCCGCCGCCTCAGTTCCCTCCACCTCAGTTCCCTCCACCTCAGTTCCCTCCGGCCCAGCAGTTTGGCACACAGTTTTACCCGCAGCAGGTACCGGTTCATCAGATGTACCAACCCCAGCCGCCGCCCCATCAGCTTGTTCCTCACCAGTTTACCCCGGCTCAGGTGAACAGGAGGAATAACTTTGCGGCTTTTGATGGTCTGTGTTTTGGTTGTGGCCAACCGGGGCATCAGAAGGTGGATTGCCCCTTTGTGGGGCGGGGTGGTCCTATTCGACGGCCGTGGGTTGGGCGCAGCGGGGCTCGCGGTAGGGGCAGGGGCGCCATGTACAATCTTCTTTAAAGGGGAGTGTCTTGTTTGTAAATTTCTAGGAGGTGTTTGCTCTTTGAAGTGAAGTTCTGGGTTGTGAATTTATATGATTTTGATTTCGTCCATATGAATTTTCGTTGATGTGATTTTTGTTGATGTGAGTTTTGTTGTGAAATTTGGTTGAGGTGAATTTGTATGATTTGAATTTCGTCGATGTAATGTTCGACAATGTGAGTTGCGAGGATGTGACTTCCTATGCAATGAATTCTATGTTGTGAATTCATTGGTTGTGACTGCGTCTATGCGAATTTCAATGTTTTGAGCTTCAATGTTGTGAGTTTCGAATTCCATGTTGTAAGTTTCCACGATGTGAAATGTGAATTCAAGTGAAGTTATTTACTGTGAATTTCGTCGAAGTGCATTTCGTCGGGGGGAATTTCGAGGATGTGAGTTTGAGGTTAGGAGGTTCTATGAAGTGAACTTCTATGTTGTGAATTTTGCTGTTCTGATGTCATCGATGTGAATTTCGTTTGATGTGATCTTCGATGATGTGAAATTCGTTAAAGGTGTTTCGATGAGGTGAATTTTGATTATGAATTTCGAGGATGTGGAGTGCGATGAGATGAATTTCGTTGAGATGAATTTGGCAATCATTGTTGTGAACGTGTGTTTGCCTGTGTAAGAAACGCATTTTGTTTTGTTTGTATTTCTTTATTGCGAGACCAGTGACAGCTTTTTCTTTTCTTTGGTTTTATTTCGTTTCATAGTGATGTGATGTGATGTGATGTGATGGTAAGGAAAGATGAAATTTGTTCGCATTTGGATTCTGTTTGATTCTGAGACCCTGTTTGATGGACCGGCCCGGACTGTGAGTGTTCAAGATATCGCTATTAAAATTTTGACCACGTGAAAGGAAAATGTTGTGGTTCGTTCTGTGTTACTGGTGTTTTGTCTTCTTAGGTTACGGTGGTAGCTGTAGTAATTTATCATCTGCTCAGTTTGAAGTAAAACAAAGACTACGTGATATCTTTGTTAAAAGTGTTTACTCAGAACTACTCCTATGGCAAAAAACAGAGCCAAGGTAACAGTTGAGAACCCACAAATTATTTAAACGTACATAGGAAAAAGGCAAATACCTTGTTATCAAAAAAAAAAATAAAAAAATAAAATTTAACTTTCGCCGCGCCTTGACTAAGCTAGGGATTAGAGATCACTTTTTACAGTTTGAAGAGGGAGCTATAATCGGACTCCTCCTAGTGTCAGTCTGTATAAAATTTTGTAGTGAGAAATATATAGAAATTGAAGTACACTTTATTCTAGAATGCTTTCTTATTAAAGATACACGCTATTCTCGTGTTAGTGCCATGGTGCTAGACCAAAGTTATGTACGTTTAACAAAGGAGGAAATGTTCGCGCATGTAATGTCAACAGCCAATTACGATGTAATGAATAAACTCTGTGAATTTGTTTACAAATGTTTCAAGAAGAGAGAAGAAGCGGGTAAAGCATAGGTAAAGCATATCGTATTTTTCTTTGTATCCTCGTCATATTGTATTACATTTAGCCGTGTTGGGGCATGAATAGGCAATAAACGTCTTTGTCAGTGTCATTAAAGAGGTTAAAAGTTTACAGAGAGCAAGCGAATTCGAGAATTTGATGTTCTTCAGGGTATCGAGCCCAAGAGTGAAACCCCGACAGCCGTTTAGCATAGTTAGGGCACCAGTGTCAATGGTTTCAGTTCAGCCACAGGCGAGCACACGGAATGGTCTTGTGGTTCGATAATTCATAGTGTTATGGTTGTTGCTGTTTACAGGAAGTAAGGGTTCTGGTCTCCTGAAGGGGAATTTTTGTTAGTTACGATTTCCTTTCGAGTCAGGAACATTTTTGGTTACCCGCTGGGTGCCCGTTTTTTGCGACCTCAGCCAGGTTAACACGTAGGGAGTTAGCAGGGGGGTCAGCCTTCGCTGTTTATTTTATATTAGTAAGGATTAGAGGAATATTTTGAAATTGAACGTTCGGTGTTTTGCTGAAGTAAACTGGGGGACATAATGAAGAGGTTTGGTTCAGTTCTACTGCATTATAGGAGAGTTCTGACTTAAACCTCTCAGTTCAGCCGCGTTTAATATCTGTTAAGAGCGCACATAGAATTCAGAGAGGCGTTCCTTGCAGATGTAGCAATAGTGATTGTACATTGTAGGAGCTATATATGCATATGTCTGTGCCTTGTAAATTACGTATGCGTGTAGGCATCTCCTTGATCTCCGTTTGATCTTGTATGCATAGTATAGTATTGGTCCCTGTATCCTTGTTAACACTAGAAGTGTCAACCAGCCTCATTATGCGTCTGCCAAGACTGATATGCAAGACAATAGGGCTTGCTGGACGACACCATCTCACGTACAAGTGTAAGATATTACAAGTCTGGCTAATTAATAACAAAAGAATATACGTAGCGGATTAGGGAGAGATAAAGAGGCCTTGAGCCTAGAGTAGTCAGTCAGTCAGAGAACAGAGTCAGTACGAACGCCGTCCTGTGTGTAAGCAAGGAGCCAGGAGGTTATAGGGCCTCTATAACCTCCTTGGCGTAAGTGCCTGTGGCATGTTTCCTGATTTTGAAGCAGCGCCTGTCTATGTGCCGAACGGCTGACTAAGTGAGTATGTTAAAAGTACACAACGCAATGTCCGAATGTATGTAATGTCCTAGGAAATTCCCAGTGCCGACTGATGTTCTCGTGATTGGGTAAACTTTTGCCTATTGTTTGTACTTGACAATAAATATCATTCCCGGGACACAGAATCCAGTATCGAACCGTCTTTGCTTATTATACTTGTAGTAGTATGAATATAGCGTAAGGGTTAAATTGTTACACACGCAAGAAATTTTACAAACACTCGAAGTGTTCCAAGCAGATGCGTTGTTCAAAAGGCGGCAGCTCATTCCTGGTGGAGGGTCCGGTTCTGCCATTCTAAGGTGTAGGGGGTTTTCAGATTCTTGGCCAGAAGGGTGGGACATTCAAGTTTGTTGGGGTTCCTTTGATCGTTGTGGGCCTTTTTTCTAGTCCTGGTGGTGGTGTTGTCGCGCCTCTCCGCGTAAAGCGTCAGTTTAGTCTGCCCAAGTGATTTCCAGGTCTCTCGTTTGTCCCGTTAAAAACATTTCGAGTATTTCCTGGGTAGGTATTAGCTCTACTGGGATGGTAACCGAGGGTGTGGGATCCAGGTGGTTGTGCTGTGGTTCATAGGTTATATTCTCATTGTTGCTTAGGTCGTTGGGGGGCGGTGTTTCAGGTCTTTAAAATGTGTTTACTTAGACTCGTCCTTCCTCTCAATCCTGCTTCGAGCACCGGGGTTTCTGAACGACCCTCTACTTCGGTAGGCCCCTAACCAGGGGTTGTGTGTTCGTCCCAGGGCTGACCTTGGTTGGATAGAGATCGGTCGTTGTTTCAGCTTAGTATATCTTATTATTAAGGGTCCTCGTATTTTACTGTATTGCAGCCCCGTGGGCAGAACTCCGTTAGACGAGAGTGGCACTTTCCCGACTGGGAGTTACGGGAACCGTTCGATCCTAGGGAGGCAATGCAGGAAGCGAAACAGCGGCAGATCCGGTTTGTCGACTTCCAAGGTCGGCCGTGGGACGACTCCAACCCCCAATCCCCTAGTGTGCAGGATGTGGCTTCTGGATTTGTGAGGGCGGGAGCGGAACTCGTCAAGTTTCCAGACCCGAATCATTTTATAGCGGCACAGTTAGGTCGTCATACTGCTGAGTGGGAATTGATTGTAATGAATCATCCGCATAAGGATATGTTGTTAGAATGGGTGGACAAGGGTGTAGACGTACACAAATTTATCACTCCGTTCAAGGGCACTTTTGAGGGGAAGCGAATTAACGCCTCTTTCCCTACTCCTCAGGTGTTTGTTAATCACTCCTCGTGTGAGCCTTTCGCTAGTTTTATCACCTCCACCTTGACGGAGAGGATTAAAACGGGCGCAGTGTCGGTATGGGGGAGGGTAGGTGAAGTCAGTCCTCCGTACTTAGTGATGCCCCTTACGGTAGAGCCGACGAAGCCGCGGCTATGTTGCGATCAGAGGTATTTGAATCTCTTTATTAAGGATTCACCGTTCGCTCTAGACAAGTTGGTGGAGGTCACTAGGTATGTAGAGGCAAATACTTTCCAGACTAAATGCGATGACAAATCGGGCTATGACCACGTCGCTATCCAGCCCGCTTCAAGGAGGCTGCTAGGCTTTCAGTGGGCGGGGTTCTGGCTTGTCTGCAATACATTACCCTTTGGATTCAAAGCGAGTGCTTTCATATATAATACGTTAGGGTTGGCAGCGTCAGGCCACATCCGCTCGCTGGGTGTGCCTGTTACTCAGTACATCGACGACAGACACGCTGGCCAACTTCAGATTGTAGGGGCCCAAGATCAGCGGGGGGTGTGTTCAACTCAGGAAAATTTCCAGCGAGCGGAGGCAGCCGTCTTTATCATGACATCTATTTTAGTGAGAGTAGGTTATATCATTGGTTTGGAGAAATCGGTGTTGATTCCAACACTCTGTTTGACTTTCTTAGGTTACACGATAAGATCTCTGACGTGTTCGTTTGGCATTCCTACCAAAAAGAAGCAGAGTTTTAAGTCTCTTCGTCTAGATATCCTGTCGGATTCGACGGTAGGTTTAAAGACCCTTCAGAGGTTTGTGGGAAAGGCGGTGTCGTTCATTTTGGCCGTCCCTGCAGCGCGGTTGTTCACCAGGGAGTGTAATGCAGCAATTGGCAAGGCCATCAAGAAGGGTGGTCGGATCAGAATTGTGGGAGATCTGCGCAAGGAGATTCAGTACTGGGCTTTTGTGGATGAATGGGGGGATGATTGGCCTTGGAAAGAGGAGAGGCATGTCGTGGTATCTATCGCCTCGGATGCCTCAGGGGCTAAGTGGGGCGGAGTGATTCAGGTGGATAGCCCGGGAGCTGTAATCGTGGGGGATATGTGGCTTCCTCATGAAAAAACCTTGGGAATTCCAAGCAAGGAAGCCCTGGCCTTGTATCGAGTCCTGCAAGCGGCAGGGAGTGAGGTCGTCGGCGCCCGAGTGGATGCTTTCGTGGATAGTCGCACAGTGATAGATGCGTGGAAGGCGGGAGGTGGGAGAGCGAAGACAATCTTTGACACTCTTAAAAGCATTTTTCACCTGACGATAGAGCGTAATTGCACGTTAAACCTACACCATGTTCGCTCGGCACAGAATCCGGCGGACCGGCCTTCGAGGACATTTGCAGCCTCGGACGCTAAACTCTCCCCGGCCGCTTGGAGTATAATTGAGCGACACTTTGGTCCACATGTCATAGATGGCATGGCTCTCCCGTCAAACGCCCAGACGTCGACATTCTTTTCCCGGTTTCCAACGCCGGGAGCGGCGGGGGTGAACTTCTTTGCCCAGCCTTTGGCGCAGGGGCAGCACTTTCACGGCCGTAAAGGGTATCTCTTCCCACCCATTTGTCTGATAGCTTCGGTACTGGCGTTCCTCAAGAAGTGCAAGTTTCAGTGCACCTTAGTGGTCCCGGAATTCGTTCCGGCGAAAGTTTGGCGGCCAGTCTTGGAGTCTCTGTCGGGCGCCAGGGTCCTTCTGGGTAGGGAGGGCACAGTGGGCGTCATCCTTTACCCTTCGCCTCAAGGTTTCGTTCCGGCGAAACCGCTGCCCTGGAACTTATGGGCGCACGATATCCGGTGCTTTCACTAGTTAAGTCTTGGCTAGGCTGCACACACGGTCGGGCGAGGGGTGGTGCAGGTAGGCGGAAGAACTGTTGTTGAAATGTGGTTATGTCAGTTACACAGCCTAAGTGAGGCACAGGGTAGTTCCATTGAGGGTTTAGTGTGAGCGCATTGTCTGTAGTACTGGATTAGTTCAAGACGGTGGTATACAGACTAAAGGATCCTGGTCTGTGGTTTGGAAGTAGATTAAGGCGGAAAGGTTTTGAATTAAAGAACGATGATATTATTTGCTCTTTGTCGCCTGTTTTTTGTGTGTGTCTCCATCCCTCATAGGTAAGGTTGTGTGGTATGAAATTGAGCTTAGTCGACTTACAGTAAAGTTTCGGGGGGAGGGGGGTTCTCGGGTTAGGGGATACGTCCAAAGGTTTCGTTAAGTGGTTATTTCTCTATTTATTTATTTATTGTATTTTCATTTATTTTCTTAGTTATTTGTTTTAGTTAAGTTGTTTGTCTAGTGAGGTATTTATTCTATTTTGTTTATTTATATATTCATTTTTTTTTATAGAATTTTTATTTTGTTTATTTATTGTTCTGGCGGTTACAGTCCCTGCCTCCTGTGCCGAGATTGTGGATGCCAGCGGTGGCGTGCCCGGAATGTCAATACTCCAATGATTGTGATTTCCGGTTTTGCCAGAGATGTGGATACGCTAGAAGAACGCGGGATCAGCCGCCCTCCGCCAAGTTGCCATTGGTAGACTGGGATGCCATCGAAGCCCGCAGGCAACAGTTGTTAGGGCAGCGTGCCAGTTCTCAGTATGAGAAACAGAAGAGTCAGTTAGAAAAAGAGCTCTTCGGCTTTTTGGCCACCGCCCCTAACTGTAGGGATGTGATGTCGGCCACCCCCGACGACGTCATAGGGTTCCTCATCTGGAAAGACCGCGCGGGTAAAACGGTGGTGCATGACGCGGACTGTCCGGGTATCCCAGGGGCCTCTGGCTGCCCGTGTCCGCGACGGTTGGCAGCAGGGACAGTTGACTCTTTGATAGGGAAGTTGAGGGCCGTTTTCGAGAGATCAGGTAGAGCTGGTGTCTGGGAGGACAAGTTGGGCATGGGGAATCCGGCAGCGGCAAAGAAGGTGGGAGACTATAAGAAGGCGGTTGCAGAAGAACAGGCCAGAGCAGGACGTTGCCCCAAGCAGGCAGTTCCGTTGTTTGTGGATAAATTGAGGAACTTGGCATCCTTAGTGGAGGAACAGTTGAAGGTCGAGGGGTTGTCTGCTATCAGGTATTTCACGTTGCTTAGAGACCAGGCGTTCATAAAGATCCTTTTCTTTGCGGGTTCTCGGGCGAATGATTTGTCTTTGACTAAGGCTAACTCTGTGTATAAGCATGTAGGGGGGGAGTTCGTGCTCCTGAATCATACGTTTGGCAAAACGTTGAGGGGGGGGGGGAAAGTAAGCTGGTAGGTGTGAAGTCCTGTAACGATAAGCTGCTGTGCCCCGTAGAGGGTCTTAATAGGTACTGGACGGGTTGTGGAGAAATGGGGGTGGACCTTTCGGGTGGTTATTTATTCAGAACCACAGTGGGGGACTGTGTGAGTCCAAACCCGTTCTCAGCCGCAGCGGCCGGTGCTAGGTTAAAAACCTATCTCCGACAGTTGGATGAGGATGCGGGCGAGACGATTCACAGTTTCCGCGCCGGTGCGGCTATCACTTTGGCGATGTCCGGGGTGGAATTAGAAGGGGTAATGGCGCATGTGGGTTGGAAGGGGCGGGCGACGGCCTCGCACTACATGCAGTTAGGTAAGGTGTTGCGGCATAACAGCCCTGCCTCCGTCCTAGCTAAGGCGGCAGATGAAGGCACGGCGGGAGCAGTAGCGAACCAGTATAGGGCATGGGATAACACAGAGGGTTTCTTACCGGTAGCTAAGACACAGTAAAGTACTTAGAGTACTATTCTAAGTGAGGTGCGTGGACGGTCCTGACCTGGTTTCGCGTCCCAGAGAGGCGACACCTGGTCGGGAGCAGTCCACGTGACCTCACGACACACCTGAACATTCCCAACTCAGCAAAATCCTATATAAGCATCAGAAAGACGCATTTCCCCCTCTTTTGACCTACGCTGGTAGGCAGGGGCGCGGGAGGGACAGCGACATTAAAAGGAAAGGCAGTGACGGAGAGGGGGGGGGGGAGGAGACTGGAAGGTCTTCGGAAACTGACCCGCCCACCCGCCCTTTTTCTCATGGTCCTTAGACCGAGCATTACTCCTTCAGGCGACACTCCGGACTTTTTGCCCATACCTTAACCTTTTCCCGGAGTTTCGCCTGAGTGAGTTGGGATAGAGTACTGAATGATACAACGTCCTCGAAGGTCACTAGCGTATTGTTACCGATTGAGATGATAATGTATGACTGTGGAGGAATCCATTGCTGTAGGCTCCACATCTTGGCATTAGACTAGTTCTTTCGTCATAGAATTTTGTTGATTGTTATTATATACTGTACAATTAAAATTAATAATCTTCTCAACAGTATGCAATTGCATAATCTGAAAGTCAGAAATTTTACGACAATTATCACTAGAGGTCGCCCTTTTATACATGTAAACGCGCGCAATAAAACAATTGCAATATCATATATTACAAAGTGTCCGTGATTCTCTTACCGATGGATAATCATCATGTTTTGTGATATGTCTAAAACAGATGCATAGGTGTGAAAAAATAAATAATATCCACTTGAACTTAAGTCGATATTTTCCTACTAAGACAATATTATAAGAAACTGTTAGACAGAACGTCCTTCATAAACCACCATTGATAATTATGAACATTTTGTATAATATATGACTTGTCCATGCACCTAGAATATTCTATACTTGAACTTCTTTGAAGTGAGGAATATTCGCATTACAACGATATAGTTGGGTATGCTATACATGTTGTTGGTTCAAAGACAGCACTTCCGGGTAGTAGTAAGAAAATAGAATAACAAACGTTACATACAATATATGTTATACAATTAATATTATGTACATGCCCTTGTCCTCATGGTTTGTAATAGATTAGAAAGACGATAGGTATTTTGCAATTATACTAGTACTTGGTTACGTGTTAATTTTCAGAAAACTATAATCAATCAACTGCTCGTAGGAAAGTTGGTGCAAAATGGTGGAAGCTATAACATGCTCATCAACAAGTCAAAACATCCCTGATAAATATGCATAGCCCTTGATCAATTTCTTAACATTTCTTACATGCTGATGCAGAAGAAGTACTAAGGCACAGTGTTTGCACGTCATAGTCAAAATACGATGCCTCCAACATGGCAGTGTGTCGTAGCTCTTACACAATATTATCTACCAGTATCTTAAAACGTCGTTATTCACTCTTTAAGATCATTTGTACTTTTAAAGACAAATCTAGTATCTCGAATTCCCTGCATTTTTCCTTAGTACCTTTTAAAGGTAAACAATTGATATCTTGGACTAAAGTACAAATAGCTCCTTCAAGTATTAGCATAGTTCGTCTTGACTACACTTAAGAATAAAGATTGTACAAAGCGTTCCCATTTTGATTTTGGGTTGCTAAATTACAACAGTTCATAGTAGCACTTACGAATACTGACTGCAGAAACCGTCTGCATATTTTAGGTATCGTGACAATTAACAGCTCCTTTTAGCACTGGTGTTGACCAGTGACTTACTTCTTGGCTATGCTCATAAATTGTAGAATGTGAAAACCCTGTTTTTTAAAGCTTATCATGATCACATAAAGTAGAGTTGCCTAGGGTGATAACATACACCAGACCTTTCTATGTCACCTAGATTTGGTGAAAAAAATATTTTACGTTCTTCCAGTTGGTCTTAAAGCATACGTAAAACTTTCATAAAAACTCAACCTTTATGCATTCTTTAAGACGTGCTTAAAGATTAAATTTTGCGCAGTGATAGTTAGGTAACCTGTTTGTAAGGGATTTGCATGTCTTATTGTATCTGTAGAAAACATATTTCACGCTTTTCCAGTTGGTTGGAGAGAAATACACTACATGAAAGCTGATCTTTAAGCATCACGTAAAACTTCCATTAAAAAAAGCAGCCTTTACGCAGACGTGCTTAAAGATTGAATTTTGCATAGTGAGTTAACCTGTTTGTAAGATATTTGCATGTCTAGTTGTACGAATACCCCTTGTTGTCTGAGGCGTAGGCGGTCTTGTACGGGTCTTGCTGCTGCATCGGCATTGCCTGAGGGTACGGCGCATGCGCGTGTCCCCCTTGCGGCGGGATGAAGTATCCAGGCTGTGCAGCAGGGGCGCCGGGGGCGACTGTTATCGGCAGGGACGACATCTTCTTACCGGCCTTATAGCACTGATAGCAGAAAAACACGGCGAGGACGGTGAAGAGGAAGAACGCGATGCACGGCCACAGCATGGAATGGAACATGGCGTCCCACGTAAATAGCCTCTTCACGATAACTTTCTGTAATAAGGGAAAAGGAGAAATTTTAAAACTACTCATCTCCAGCTAGGTAATCTTGCAGGAGGTAATCTTTTATACTCATTAGACTCTGGATTCTCTAACATCCTAAGGGCATAAACCCTTGATTATTAAACACATCTGTACCTATATTTATACCATTACTAAGAAGCGAGAAGAAGCCAAATCCATGTAATTATTAGACTAGTACTAGCTTATCATTATATGTTATGTATTTGCAAACTGTGACGTTTTCTGTTGTGACCTGTGCTGAACCCAGTGGGTATCTGTGTACAATAAAGGTCTTCATTCATTCATTATTGATTTCTTGGACAAGCAAGTCTGGCTCCTTCTACTCTAATTTTTTACTGTATTAAAGAAGAATTCCCATAGTTCGAACGCCTTAATTGGAAAAAAGTTACAATTTTGAGGCATCTAGTCAAATCTTGCATCTGAAACATTTAATCACGTTCCCACATCTACACATGGAGGAGAGAGACGAAGCTGACTCTACTCGGTTAGCTTATTACAACACTTTGTCTACTATGTATGTTTAAACAAGTGCATTGTTGTCAATACTTTCCTGTATATGTGATAGAGTGACCAGTACCTAGGCCTTCGAGACGTGGCTGTATAATAAAGCTTTGTCATTCTGGTACGAAATATGCACATCGATGATTGATCATATTGCACAATACATATGATCCAACTATGAAAAACACTTACAAAGAGGGGAAAATATCAATAATTAGAAGCATTATTAACAACAAAAAGGAATATGCGTACACTAGATAAACTAGTGTGTGACAATCCACTTCTGAAATGCGACGTGCAGGTATTTGATGCAAGAGAGCAGAGGTGTGTGCCTGCTCATAAGATAGATAAAGTCGACGGTTCGTTCGGGAAAGCTGATTGTAACTTAGCCCTAAAATGACGTGACATTCCTTTTAGTTACTTCCAGCTGCATGCGCAGACTGTCACGACTTCTAGTGCGTTTATTAATACATCTGTAGATTATTGATAGCACTGACCGAGGTATCGTCTGGGTGGTACAGACAGCCGTAGGTTTCCCCAGCTCCATAGGTGTCGTTGAAGGCCGTAACTGTGTCCATGTTTTTATTCCTGTACTGGTCGCAATGCTGGGTCGCACACTGAGAATCCTGTAAGCAGAGATCAGTTAAGGCCATGCTTTTCTTTCAGTCTCGTTTGTAACGAAAATTAATTTCATATCGATCCTACTTCAAGCGTAACATGACCTATAGGAAAGTTTTAACAGAAAAACCTGCAACTGTGTTTATGAAAGGACATGTGTCACACAAAACTTGAGGCTAAAATCATAAGAATGATAGTGTTATGGTGGTGTTATAACTGTTTCTGTAGTAGGACCGACCCATCACTACAGCCCACGGTTCATTATTAATACTGCGCTTGAGCGAGGTCAAAGGTGAAGGCATCTAACTTGTAAACATTTCTTGTCTAGTTCATGTCCAGACGTGTTTTGTTTATTATGTCTCAGGGAGCTTCACCTTTGACACATAACCCACAATGCATAACATTGTTCATAGGCACTTCAAACCGCGTACAGACTTATGGATTATTTATGACTTATTGAACCTTTACCTCGTCGAGGTGCCCGTTGCCGTTCAGCCTCTGCTCATTCTCGAACATGACCCCGCTGTATGTGCCGCTGTCCTGACCGCCGTGTGTCACCAGGATGCGCAGACAGGGGTATGCGGAATTGCAGTTCTTGCCACAGCCACAACCGATCCACTTGCCTGAACCGAGGAAATGTTGGCATAAATGAGGTGACTGAAAACCATGAAACTAAAATGTGTGCTTTGCTCTATTGTATATTCGGCACTTCTAACAGATCTTTGTAATCCCGGAGTCAGCAAAATGCTTCCAGCTTCCAGACTAATTCAATATGAACGATCCAAGTGTACTAACAATTTCATGTACATGTATTCTATTCCCCGAAACCACCTACCAAACTTCTCAACCAAACCGATTATTACTTATTACCACTGAAATGCGCAGCACATTAAAATGATATTGAGACGTAACTGACTAAGCCTGTTTGCTTGTTGGGCAACACACTCGAAATGACGATGATGTTTTAATATTGTATTCACCATGTATTATTCATTGCGGGAGCATTATGTTGATTGTTTCATAAAGGAATGATTGATGCGTTTCACTTAAACAAAGGTCACTTCTCAGCGGACCTCAAACACTATTATGAAGGTTACTGTTATGTCTTTGTAGCTTGGAAATACTCATACTAACATGCAATGCATAGCAATAACAAACATGTAACATTATATGTACTTACGACGTTATTAACACAATCAGATATTTACGTTGAACAACATATCAACAAGTACAACAGATACTGTTGTTACCGTATCACTAAGAGACTTACCAGTGAGGTAACCCTTTGTTGTGGTACAGGTTGTTTTCTCGAACTCCAGAGAGTTCGTCTCCACGACCGGTTTGACGATGACGACGCCACACACAATGATGGCCACCGCGGCGCATGCCACCAAGGTCATGCCTAAGACCACCAAACATCGGTACATGTTGAACTTAGCAATCGTTTTGCTCCTTTCGTCCGACATCTTGAAGCGTTGCTGTTGAGAGAGAAGAAAGGGTCCTCAGTATAGTAATGCTATAGCTCATGTCAACAAAACATGTTGTAGACAGACCTGTTCTTCTAGTCGAGCTTAATTCTGTCAACATGCTAGCGAGTCCTTAGCAGTCACCAACGTGGTGCAGTATTTCAGGGAAGCTATGAATATACTAGTAGTGTAGAGTCCATAAATATACCCCGGGTCCGAATGGTATGACCCGGGGGTCAGAGGTGAAATAGCACATGTTCTGAGGACCAGATGCCTTATAAATATACACCAGAGTTCCGTTGAATCCTCGTCCCGTCTCCTCCTTGGGTCGGCCTGTAAGTGGTAACTTACATTGGCGGCAGCGGTGGGATGACTTCGAGCCAACGTCACCGGCGTTCCAGCCCTTCCACGTACTCAGAGGACGTTTTTTTTACACACCGACTTCTCCTCGCCCCCCTCCCACCCCACCTACCACCGACTGAACAATGGAGCCAACGTTCAAAGACCCGGAGTCAGGTACTACATATCCGTTCACGTCTTCTACCTACATGTACGCTGCGCCTCCCGTTACCTATTCTGTACCATCCTCGATGATTTCCCACCCTACAGTAGCATTCCAACCAATTCCACAGCCAGCAGTTAGTGCCAGGACATCCATGTCTGCCCTCCCCAACCCAGACGTGGGTCTCCCACCATCAGTCCGTCCAAAGACTACCTCAGTGCAGCGGCCACCACCCTCATCCATGTATGCACCGACTGCTCCATCCTCATTTTCCCACAGCCAGGCAGCCAGCAAGGGCCCTCCACAGCAGTTTCCCACGGAATTCGGCCCTGGGCCTACCGTCCAGCATGGGGTCACTGCAGCCCAAACGCATGGTCTCCCACCACAGTTTTCCCCTGGATACATGCCAGCACAACCACAGACCCACTGCAAAACACATTTACCCCCCCGTTTTAGGGGTGAGGGAGAGGAGGACTATGCAGTATGGCACCACAAGTTCTATCTCTACACGGTATCTCAGAGCTATGACTACAACGCATGTTCAAGGGTGTTCCCAACTTTTCTAGATGGGCCGGCGTTCACGTACTTCATCAGCCTGCCTCGCTCCGTCCAAGAAGACTACTCCCAAGCTCATGAAGCGTTGTCTCATGCCTTCTCGCAGGACCGTTTCTTGTTCACATTCCAGCACCAGCTGGCATCCCGCAAACGTCAACCTGGTGAGACCTTTACCGTGTTTGCTGCAGAACTGGAACGGCTGGTACAACGCGCTTACAAAGGATATGGCTCGGATGCCATAAAGGGCATGGCGCTAACCCACTTTATCAATGGTCTAGATGCAGATACACTGCAGCGTGTAGTTGAGGCAAATCCCCCTACCTTGCAGAAAGCAGTGGATGTCGCAACACTACATGAGCAAGCAGTGCTGGCGGTCAAACAGCGTACCGGTTCCTCACCAGAGTGTGGCATCAATGCCATCCAACAGCGCCGCCAGGATCACCTCGAGGCTGAAGTGGCTGACTTGGCCCAACAGGTGCGCCAGCTCACAGACCTACTGCAGAGCCAGCAGCTGTCATCCCCAGCTCCTCGCTCTCGTTCTCAGTACTCATCCCCAGCTCCTCGCTCTCGTTCTCCGTACTCATCCCCAGCCCCTCGCTCTCGTTCTCCGTACAGGCCAACGGGATCATACGACAATCGTCCACGCTCGCCATCTCGATCACCTGATCGCCGCTCTCGCTCACCACGCTCAGTCCGCTTCTCATCCCCGCACAACCAGGGAAACGACAGACTGCTGGCTCGACGGGCCGACCGCCAGTAGAACGTTCCAAGGCCCACACATCTTCTACCACAGCCATCCTTGATGGACATTCTACACAAGTTCTCATTGACACTGGATCAGCCATATCCCTTATCGGGGAAGACCTTCGCGACACCATTCCTTCTCTACGCCAGTCCTCCCTTACTCCCATGGTAACTCCCGCCAAATCTGTGACTGGCCATCCACTGGATGTGCTTGGTGTTTTAGAGGTTCACCTCCGCCTGGGCAACTATGAAACCACCCATCCTGTGCACGTTGTCCGGGGAAGTGACCAGCCAGCCATTCTCGGCTGGGACTTCTGCACTGAGAACCACGTTGTCCTCGATACCGGACAGGGCATACTTACCATAGGGGATACAACGGTGCCCTTGCTAACGACAACTGAACTCGTCCCACGACTCTGTCATGCATCTGTCTGCCGAATCACCACTATTCCGCCTCGCGCAGTCATGGCTGTTCCATTGTCCCTAACACCTCGGAACTCCACTGGCACCACGCCCCACAACTTCGTCGGCTTGCTTGAGCCACGTAGCTACGAGGACAGGGGTTTGGCCGTAGCACGGACAGTTGCGGCAGCCGACCATGCCAAGTCGTATGCCGAGGTCACCAACACCACTGACAAACCTATTACACTACACCCAGACACACCCATGGGCTCCTTCTGGGCCCTGGAGGATGATGACATCGCAGACTATTTAGGCCCATCCCCTCCCACACCGGCCCCAACACCTCCGCCCCTCAATCTCCAGCACTCAGATCTCTCCCCAATGCAGACAGAGCAACTGCAAAAGCTCCCAGACACTTACTCTGATGTCTTCAGCACTTGCCCTAGGGATAGGGGCCGTACTAACCTGACTTCTCACCGGATCCTCACCGGGGACAGCCCGCCTATCAAACAACGACCTCACCGTACGCCCATCCACCGCCAAGCTGAAATCCATCGACAAGTGGAGGCCATGCTCGCAGACGATGTTATCGAGCCAAGCAGCAGCCCATGGGCCTCTCCGGTGGTGTTAGCCCGGAAAAAGGATGGCTCATTCCGTTTCTGCGTTGATTACCGCAAATTGAATCAGGCAACAATCAAAGATGCACATCCCCTACCCAGGACTGATGATGTTATCGACGCATTGTCCGGTGCCGCATTCTTCACCACACTGGACATGACCTCAGGTTACTGGCAAGTTGACCTTGACCCTGATGACCGTGAAAAGTCAGCATTCACGACAGGACGCGGCCTCTTCCAGTTCAAGGTCATGGCCTTCGGACTTACGAATGCGCCATCGACCTTTCAACGCCTGATGGAGCTTCTCCTCGCGGGGCTAGACTGGCGCTCCTGCTTAGCATACTTGGACGACATCATTGTGTTCTCACGCACCTTCCCAGAACACTTGGCTACCTTGGAAGAGATCTTTCAACGCTGTCGTACAGCCAACCTTAAGCTCAACCCCAAGAAATGCCAGTTCGCACGACCGCAAGTCCGTTTCCTCGGCCATGTTGTCTCTAAACGAGGAATCCAACCCGACCCGGCCAACACGGAGAAAGTCAAGAACTGGCCAACCCCAACATCTACAGCTGAGATCAGGGCTTTTCTGGGCCTGGCATCTTACTACAGGAAATTCATCCAGAATTTTGCCCACATCGCAGACCCCTTGGTTGCATTGACGAGGAAGAACGCTACATTCTGCTGGACCAATGCCTGTCAAGCAGCATTTGACTCCTTGCGAGAAGCCCTCGTTACCCCGCCAGTGTTGGCATACCCGGACTTCCATCGCCCTCTCACATTATACACAGATGCCTCAAACGCGGCTGTGGGGGCTGTCTTGACTCATCCAGATCCAGCAGGGGAACGAGTGATCTCCTACGCCAGCAAAACTCTCACCAAACAGGAGCGTAACTGGTCTACATATGACAGAGAGCTATGGGCCATCGTCTGGAGTGTTCGCCATTACAGCTCCTACTTGGCTGGACATACGTTTACTGTTGTCACTGATCACAAGCCACTCGTCGGCGGCCTGAGCCCTAAGCTTATTGCCAACGACCCCACTGGCCGACGTACAAGATGGGCCGTTGAGCTTTCCACCTATCAGTTTAGCATCATCTACCGGCCCGGAAAGTCTCACTGCAATGCGGATGCCATGTCTCGCCGCCCTCCAATAGAGAGAGACACCAGCTCTCAGGCGCCCATTCCCCTTGCCGACAAGGACCCTGACCAAACGGATCCAAAGGTACTAGCACGGCAACGCATGGAGCCAGAGCAGCATCCCAGCCTGCCTGCAAGTGAGCCACCCACATCGCTTGCGGCCGCAGCAGGAAACATTTCCACAACTGAGCCACTGACAACCACAATCGCAGCGGTTGACCAGCAACCAGCAACGTCAACCAACTCGTCAGTTGACACTTCAGTTGGACAGTCCCTGTCGTCCGATAATCTGCGTCAAGCACAAGAAGCAGACCCTGACATAGCGGAAGTCCTTCAGTGGAAACGCGGTCGACGGGGCCGACCTTCTTTCAATGCCATTCAGCACAGAGGACGTTACCTAAAGTCCCTGTGGCACCAGTATCCTAACTTGACGGTCAAGGGCGGTACACTATACCGCCGATGGAGGCCCGCGTCTCGCCTACTACACCAGCGGATTGCACCCAAGGCCTTAGTGCCTGCCATCCTAAGAGAGCTACACAACAGACCTCTCTCTGGCCACCTGGGACCAGCCAAGACCCTTCAACGGGTATACATTCGCTTCTATTGGCCCGGGATGACTCAGGAAGTAAAAAAGTGGTGTAGGGCGTGCGTTCAATGCGCTACAAGGACAACACCAACGCCAGCAGCACGGGCACCCCTAAAACCAATTCAGGCCCTTCGCCCCTTTGAGAAGGTAGCAATGGACCTCACGGAGCTGCCCACCTCTAAAAGTGGAAATCGTTATTGCCTTGTCCTGCAAGACTTCTACACGAAATTCGTTAATGCATACCCTCTCATGCGCCAGGATGCCTCAACAGTGGCCCACACCATTTTCAAAGAATACATCCGTGAGCATGGCGTTCCGAGGAGTCTCCATTCGGACCAGGGACGCCAATTCGAAGCAGCCACCATGCGAGCGCTATACGACGCTCTTGGCATAGACAAGAGCCGGACTACCCCTTACCATCCACAAGGAGACGGTCTTGTGGAACGGTTCAACAGAACATTGAAAGACATGTTGTCCAAATACGTCTCTACCACCGGTGATGACTGGGATGACCACCTCCCGCACGTCTTACTCGCTTACAACACTGCGGTGCATGCCTCAACAGGTTACACACCCTTTTTCCTTACCCACGGGAGGGAAGCAAACCTGCCAGCAGACGTGATACTCGGTCCGACCCCACAAGCATCGCCAACTACCCCCTCAACAATGTCCTATGCTCGGAAGTTAACGACCAGTCTCCGGACGGCCTTTAAGGAGGTGCGACAGAACACTCGATTGGCGGGCCAGAAACAAAAGTTGGCATATGACGCCAAGGTGTCGCACAGAGCCTATCAGGAGGGAGACAGGGTCTGGCTTCATGACCCCACCACCGTGCGACAAAAACTAAAACCCAGGTGGAAGGGCCCATACACGGTTGTAAAACGACTCGAGCCAGGGGTTACATACAAGTTACGAGACGACAACGGTAAACACCAAGTAGTACACTTCAATAGACTAAAGAAATGTCATTCCAACACAAGTGTTGCACCACCGGGTCGGCGCGCCCACCCCCCCGAACTACAGTCCCAGGGCGCCACTCCGACGCAGGCACCAGCGACCACGCGGCCTGAACTGCAGTCCCAGGGGGCCACTTCGACGCTGACATCAGTGACCACACGGAGAGGTCGTCAAATACGACTGCCTTCCCGGTACTTGGACTGACTATGCGGACAATAAGTTATTCGTCAGTGCACAATTTGTCCTTGGACTGACTATGCGGACAATTAGTTAGTCGTCAGTGCCTTTAGCTTTATACAGTTATATACAGTAACATACAGTTGTATACAGTAGCAACATACAGTTATAAACGGTAACATACAGTTATACAGTTGTTATACTAATGTACCGTCTAATGTACCGTCCCCACGAAGCATTAGCCCGTTTGTTTGTTTAAGTATTATTCAAAGTATTTAGTACTTAGGCCACAGCATGTAAATTTTATGGATGACATCAGCGCGCTCATTAATTTTCGCCTGATTTTGAAAAAAAAAACAAGATTTTTTTACCCTTCGGCAATGGTTAACATACCGAAAATAATACAATATGTCGCAAACTACAGTCAGTTCTATCGCAAAAACGTTCTAGATGCCATAAAAAGGCATTTGAAAATGTAAGAATTGTGAAAACTCCGTACAAGTGCATTGCAAAATTATTGTGCATGCAAGCTGTAACAAGATTGCTCGTCGTCACCAACTTACAGGAAGACACTGTGCAGCCCTCATGCCAAACTTGTAATATAGTGTGTAATTTCTGTGCCATTAGTATCAACAACGTGTAATCCGATGTGCTGTTCTTGAATGAAGTGAACTACTAACAAAATCGAAATTTCATTGCCCTCCGATGATATGTCCGACAAAGGCTCTGTGTTGTGCAATTGCTTGATATGATCCAGCAACGCATGTTGAGGCTTAATTGCTCGCATTTGATGGTATGTGTTGACACAGTGTTCCATATGAATACCCAGTTGAATATAGTTGCTGCCCAGGTGTTCCATTGCATATGAATGCCCATGATGGTACGACATGTTTACTATTGAATCAAGGTGGTCTTATATTATATATGAAACGTCATGGGTTGAATACAGGAACAAAAGACCTGTTGGTTGTGATATCATATTTTGTTGCCGCAAGTCTTGTTTAACAAGATTTATGATCTCAAAATTTGAAAATATAGGAATCTTGTTTTTTTTTACCCGCCTTGTTTTTTTTTCGCCCTATCTCATTAATTTTGGAGTCTGCGGAGGATGTCATCCATAAAATTTACTTGCTGTGGCCTTAGTTCGCTATAACTTCAGGAGAAGTTCATTCCTCGTAGGGGGGAAGCATGTAGAGTCCATAAATATACCCCGGGTCCGAATGGTATGACCCGGGGGTCAGAGGTGAAATAGCACATGTTCTGAGGACCAGATGCCTTATAAATATACACCAGAGTTCCGTTGAATCCTCGTCCCGTCTCCTCCTTGGGTCGGCCTGTAAGTGGTAACTTACAGTAGTATGATAAACCCGAACATCGACAAGGATCTATGACAATATCTCATGTATCATGAAATAGATCAATCTTATACGATATCGACAATAGTCCTAAGAATGTCCCCATTTTGCAGCGTGTGACAGGGACGATCACTGACCTTCGTGCCTAAGCTATACTTTGAGGTTGTAGTATCGAGTTGTATGGAAGAAAAACGACGTTGCATGTAGAGTAGAGTAGAGTAGAGTAGAGTAGAGTAGAGTAGAGTAGAGTAGAGTAGAGTAGAGTAGAGTAGAGTAGAGTAAAGTAGAGTAGATCCTTTCGGCCAGGTAGGAAGGCCTGGACAACACGTTTTCTCGAAAACATCAGGCTCAGGTGTAGTACTTAGTGTTTGGTTCTCGAGTTCTTTCCAGTACGGTACGCATGAGTGACAAGGATAAATACACTTGCCCCCATTCCGGCGTGTCCTGAGGTCCCCTCTGACATATAGGCCGCCCTCACTTCAATTTGTTTTCCTTCACTCAGACTAGCTCAAGCCTTTAACCGTCACGTCCCCAAGAGAATTCGCCGAATCATATTATAAAGCACAAACATTTAATACCTGGCACGCTATTTCTGACGTGCTTCAGTGACAGAGCCACTAAACCCCTATGTACGTTTCCAAGAACATGTAGTTGGAAATTGTATGATAAACATTAAGCTTACTTACTGTTGGGTCTCAAGGAAAAGTGGAGAGAATCGCTGTTCTGTCTCGAACACAGGTGTGACGATTCGTCAGGCTGTGGACGCTGATCTTCACACCCACTTCACTGAGCGATGACGACACCTGATGCCCTGGTTACGGTCAAAGGTCAGACTCGATAAGTTGTCTGGTAGCTTTAGCAACAATGAATGATACAGCGTCCTCGATACCTCGAAGGTCACTAGCGTATTGTTACCGATTGAGTCAATAATGTATAATTGTGGAGGAATCCATTGCTGTAGGCTACACATCTTGGCTTCAACTAGTACTCATTCGTCATAAAAATCTAGTTGTTTGATATTGTTAGAAAACAATAAAAATCAATAATGTTGTAATGGCTGCACACGATCTTATTTCATAACAAACATGCGTCGCTTTGTAGTTTAGCCAAGGAGACCAAACAATACAACATTGTTGACGAATGAGTATACCTGAGATACATATCAAATGACATGGCGTCTGTAACATTCCTACATATGATTAGGTTGTACAGTTTCTAATCATATGGCGGAGAACGCTACCGCTCCGGCTATTAGAATAAATTTCTGTGTGTTGATATATTTTGGAACGTCGCGTAACCTAGATATAGGGGGGTTCTGAGCTCATAGAAAATCTACATTCGAAATCTTGTCACAGAAGATGACTGTGATGAATAGTTAGTAAATGATACTCACCGAGCAAAGGGTTCAAAAACTAAGGTATCTTCTTTGCTATCTTGGGTACATCTAGCGTAAACTGTTAGAGGGGTATATTGTACAATCAAACAATTCAGAAATCTTAATCAGTAAATGCAAATTTGTCGAATTCGAAATCTCCTTTCTGAAATAGAAAATATTGAAATTTTGAATTTTTTTCTTCTTTGCAGTATCATCAATGGATTCAGCATCCTCAATAACCCCCAAAACCAATCTAACATTGTTAAAATGGATCAAGTAGTTTTTTACATACCTGGTATGCTAAATTTGCGGTGACGTGTACCAAAATGCAAGAAGGAACCTGCTCTTATATTTTATACCTTATGTCTAAAACCTCATACGTGGAGCAAAGATGAAGACTACTTACGCTTGTGGCCCCAGGAACGAAGTGAGAAAATGAACGTACTGCCTGCGATGCCAACGTTCTGCAGAACAGTCTTGGATGAGTAATAGTCACCCGAGGACGCTGTCTTCTTTTGTTGCAGCTAAGTGCTTGAAGATAAGGTCAACATGCTGTAGGTCGACGAGCTCGAGGGCCCATTGTTCAGTCGTCCATTTGTAATCAAGGATGATTTCTGACGACGCCCACTCCAGTCATTATTACGGTTGTCCGCGGTTTGTTTATGAGGCCATACATTATATAGCTGTGCAACTGACATCGTTTGACATACTTTATATCTTTACACAGTCAAACCCCTCAGATATTATATTTGTCATGATTTCTTTTTGAGGGTGGGTGGGGGTAGCACAAATATTTCAAAATATTTCACTATACTGACTATTGCATTCTCTGTACCATATAATGTTTTTTTTCAAGACATCAAGCATAGTACCCATACCAATCGATATGAAAGGTAATATTAACGACGACATTGTATCACCACGAATAGACCTTTATTTCCACAATATGACAACAAATACACAGGTTTTTATATGAAAGCTTACAACTGCTAAAATTATAAGTCCACTGCGTATAATTCTTCTGATTTGTACATGTGTCTGATATGTTCTTAAAAAAAATGCAATCAATTGTATTGTCACTGCACCACCGTTGGAGCAACAAATCAAAGTAAATGCAATAGAGAAATGCTATGCATGTTGTGATTAGTTCCTATTCAGGCCCTTCATTTCTCAAATGAAATGGGAGAATGGAATAATCAGGCATGCATAGGTTTTAATTATACAATGCATATCATACCAATTCCATTCTCCATTCTATTTGAATATCTTATCAGTGCTACAATACAATCATTCTTACAGGACAGCAGCCCATAGCATTGAATAGTATATTCCACCGACTGTGTATATCAGGAAGCAAATGCAACATAGCTGTACAAGTGCAAAATCAACATTCTATTTCAAACCTCTGTAATGTTGTAACTGCTAGTAGCTTGACTTAAAACAACAACAACAACATGTGAACAGAAAGATAATATTATGTTCAAGTAATGCATGAACTGTTAAACGTAGCAAATGACTTATTTTGATCTATCGTACGCCTCCAATTAAGATGAAAGACTCTGTGAGTAATAAAACATAACAGCTCCAACACCAGTATTCTCATGATTATATACATACAACTATATACACAGATACAGAGTTTCGAAACGTTAGAAAATTAGCTTAGGTGAACAGCTTCTTAAGGCAGTGTCCGTAGCGATATCATGAAAAAGTACAGACTTTCAAATCCTTTACGTTTTCGGAGTAGGTTATCATTTTATGTGAAAATATAATCTACATCTTCCTGATGCAGTTTTGTAGCCATCTTACGAATGCAAAATTTGCAAATCCTTCATGTTTATACGTTTTTAGATTGGGCTATCTAGTAGGCATTCGCAAGTATCACAGGAATACTATGACAGCTTATAACCACATATTGATAAAGAATAAAATGATATAGTACATGTAATCAAAAAGCATGTTTATATCGACACGCACTTATATCAACCCTGGCTATCCAGGCTACTGAAACAGCAACAGAGAATACTAATTACATGTTATACTGATTGGTTTGATAGCGCAGATTGTCAGAGATCTGTAACGTCTACTAACATAATTCCACCAGAGTACATAATTCCGCCACCCTGAATGTCCAAACAGATCTACAGATCTATCAAACCCACTTTTTTTCGAAGTGGCGGATTTATGTATCCCGGCAGATTAATGTTAATGGAGGTTAGATTCAGTTGAAGGTCAACCCCTTCTCGTCCTTGGAGTCGATGACGCTGTAGGGCGGAGGCTGAGGGTATGCGGTCTGTCCACCCGGGTATGGAGGAGGGAGGAAGTGCCCGGGCCGTGCCGTCTGTGCACCTGGACTTGCTACCGGTATGGTACACATCTTCGCGCGTTCACTCCTACACTTGATGATGGAATAGACGAGGAGGGCGGAAAAGAAGACGAATCCGAGTGTGCTCCACAGCATGGAGTGGAACATGTCGTTCCACGTGAACAGTCTCTTCAGCAGGACTTGCTGCAAGAAGAAGGGACAAAATGAAACAGTGCAACATTAGTTTTCGGCTTGCCATCCGTATACGGTCTCATACACTCACATGGAACTCTTGAAAAGAACAAAAAAAAGGATCATGGAAGCTCATCTGTGTTGGCAGTAATCATAATACAATGCTAAACTTTCTTCCATGAATGCCTTAGTATTGGAAGAAAGTTTAGCACTGTATTAAAAAGGAGAAGTATTTATCTATGTATTCATTCTTTCCATCCTTTATTCTCCCATACTTGGAGAGCCACATAGAATAAGATACATGAATATAAAGCTATAAGACGTTACAATATTTAAAAAAAGACACTTCTCGCACATTAACAAGGGATTCGATAAAATGTTATTGAATCAACACAATTCAGTATTGTCTACATCGTCTACCATGTGCTGCTATGTTGATTTTAATAGAAAAATATCAATATATCTACAACGTAAACACTAACCTCGGTGTTGTCAGGATTGTATAGACACGTGTAGGATTCCCCAACATTGTAGGTGTCTTGGAATTCCAAGACTTGGTCCTTGTTGTCTCTCCTGCTGCGGTCACATGGTGCCGTCACACACTGTACATCCTGCAGACGAAGATTCGGTAATGTCAGGGTTTTATTTATTTATTCAAATTTACTAGCACTGTCCCATCAATATAACATTCAACCTACATTTCCGAGAAAGGGGCTTGTGCAAGTCTTATATAGGCTAGAAGCCAGAGTGGTATAAAATGGACCCTTTGCGCATGAGTCAGCCTGTGCACATGCATAAGATAGGTAACCTACATTAACATTAATCCGCCTGGTTACATAAATCTGCCACCTTGAAAAATAGCGGGTTTGAGTAGTGCTGCAACCCCAGGTATGCAAAGTTAAGAAATACATTTTTGTTTTGTACATGAGTGCATTATCCTGGGGGCCGTTGGGTTAGAGATCTGTTGGACTTGGAGATGCATTGTGTCGGAAATATGTAACGTTACCTAAGTTGGTGGAATTACAATAGTAGTTATTTACCTCGTCTCTGTGTCCATCATGCATCAGTCTTTTATCACTTTCGAACAGCACACCGCTGTATGTGGTGCCGTCCTCATCAGCATACGACACAGTCATGCGCAGACAGGGGTATTCCGAGTGGCAGTCCTTACCGCACTTACAGTCAATGTCCTCACCTGAGGAAAAATAAAGGATGCTTATGAGTGTGTTTTAAGAAGTTAAAAGAGATTTTAGAGAAGCTCCCTTCACGTTAATGAATCATGCAGCTCTTTGTTTCCATTTTAAAGATTATTTCAGCCCCATGGCTCATATGAAAAAACAAAGATGAACAACAAAGCCAATAGAACATGACACAACAAACGTACATCGTAAAATACAAGAAGTCATCACTCAGAGAACAGATCGAATATAACAGCACCCCCCCTCCCCCCTCCCCCAAAGGCTAAGGTTTTTGCTATGGTCAGTCAGGTACCCGCAAACCCACCGTGTTTCCCTAGGCCCTACTAGTTTTACTAGCACATAAGCCGACGTACAAGTTCATGGAGAAGCTTAAGCAATTGTAGGAAATGTGTAGAAGGACACTTACCAGTAAGGTTAGCGGCGGTTGTGGTGCAGGTCGTCCCCTTGAACGCCAGAGAGTTCGTTTCGTGGATCGGCTTGACGATGATGACGCCACAGGTGATCATCGCACCCAAACAACAACCCAACATGATCCAAGCCACGATAACATAACAAGTGTACTTGCCGTGGGCCCGGCGGCCGCCCGTCGTAGAACATGTACGCATCGTGTGTTTCTGGAAAGACAAACAGCATCATTTAATATGGAATGTGGGTTGCAAAGTTGAGAAGCTTGAGTCAACAATTCTACTCTGAGTAATAAACAGGTCCTCCCTGTGGATTCTGTTGTTGTATTTTCCCACCTTAGGTTACAAACATGGATGAAGACAATGCACCCAAACTAAATTCCTTCCCAGTTATTTAAGTCACTGTGACCGTGCTGAGGTTGTCTCGAAATGGGAGACAACAGCACTTGATGTAAAGTTGCCTAGGAATGAGAATTAGAAGACTGGCAGATAGTATGTGAGTAGCGTTGCTTATCATACTATTTTTACACACGATCATTATGCGAACTTCGCGTGACCTAAAAAAATGTCAGCGTTTATAGGGAAATGGCGTGTGAATAATATGTGATCACACATTGGCCAGAAAAACAAAGGCAACGCCATTCGATATATGAAATTGTGTTTTCTTTGATAACAAGATACCCCACCATTCACATGTAGAATGAACATGTTTACTGTAAAATCTCAGGTGTCGCAGTCAGTTCGACGTTTCGCATGCACATGAATAACAAGAGGTTTCTGATACGTAAAATACACCTTTTTGTTTTACGTCAATCGGTCTATCAAGGTCATGATATATAGTGGAAGCTCAAACAAAATACAGATAGACAGTCACCTGTCACGCCCTCCTCCCAGCTATATCAGAATGACCGATAGAGCGATCCCTGAGCTAGCCAGGCGACCTGTAGAACACATTTTGTGGTAAGAAGAGCTAACGTTACATACAAAAGATACATGAAACGTTACAAACGTAGAGCCATTCAGGCTATTTAAAAAGAGCGTGTGTGTGTGGAGTACTGAAAATGAAGCTTACTATCAATTCCACAGCAATAGGTTCAAAAACGTGCAGACTTCGCTGTTCTGCGTACAGCTGTGACTCACCGTCAGCTGCGGGTGCTGCTTTTAACTGCCTGATGACGTCAGACCTGTTGATGTGGTTACGGTCATAGGTCAGGCTCAATAAGTAGGCTCAGTCCGCGCATTCAATACTCAAATCTGTACGATTTGGTCAAAGTTTCTAAACCTCAATATGTTTGGTAGTAGTCTGTACATGTAGCAGTTGTTTGTGATATCATTTACTTGTATCTGTCTCAGGATAGCATGCTCCGATGGCCTCGTCATCATCGTCAAGGAGTGTTTGTCTTGTGACTGTGACGGTATCAACGCTCTGCCGGTCGATTGCCGGCTACTCGGATATCGCTCTGTAGGTCGTTTTGTTTGTAACCCGGGGGTTATATTGACCACCTCCACTTCGATTATATCTACATTTGCGTAAATAGTTCATGTAAAATAGAGCAAGTCAAGTGGTCCTCTTCATATGAATTCTAAAAGTCTCAGAAATCATAATTTTGGCTCGGTTTTGTTATTATCAAGTTCTTCAAAGTTCTGTAGGTCGCCTGACTCAGGGTCGACGCGCTATGGGTCGTCTATTGTCTTTTGTCTATTTGATGTACGTGTAGCCTCAATAGCAGGCTCTACCGGGCCATTTTGAGGGGCTTATAGTACACCTTTTCAGCGGCAGCCAGCCCGTATTAAACCATCAGTCAGCCTGAAACCATTTTGCCCGTAGGGAGCCTGCTATGGAGGCTAATTTGGTGTTGGTGTAAGAATGCGAAGTAAACATTGTACTTCTATGTTCAGTTTATCAACATACTTGTGCTTGTACGATGTATATGTCTGTATCATGTTGAAAATACCAATTCCCTGTGCAGTTTCACGGTGCCAAACTGTATTTGTTGTACTATTATCATTTTGGCCGAAACCTAAAAAAAGGAGACCGCAATCGGAAACTCAACATTAATTTCCCCTGGCCTAATTACATTATTTTGCGAAAAAAAAGGCAAATAGGACCAGGAAACTGACCAATCAGTGACCATAGAAATATCATACCCATGGATATACACAATCAAACGCCTCAGAAATCATAATGTAAATAAATTATGCTAAAAACACAATATGTTAAGCTTTTGAATGTTTTCACTTACTAGTCAATCAGAACACTCTATGCTTTAAAAGGTGCATGGCCGAACCATTATGAGTACGGTATAGCTCGAACTTGCTGACAAGCTGTTCTAATATACTTCAAAAAAAAAAAAATTTTTCAATCAATTTTCAAATAACAAATATAAAATAAAAAAAAATGTATGGCACATAAGTCAAATAAACCGTCACAAAATAACGTATACACCATATGTTATGATATTCTTAATGTTAATGATTTACTTAATGTTTTTACTTCAATTGGTCTAAATATCTCTTCAACGAGTATTCAATCAGTAGCACCAAGAATAATATAATGCCATTGACAGCACAAACAAAATATAAATAGACAGCCACATAGATCACGCCCGGTCCCTCCCAGATATACCAGAACGACCGGCTTGCAACACGAGATCTTGATAATAAGATTACGTGACTTAAGGTCACTGACTTAACCTGACAACAATATATCACAACATCAGGCCGTCACAGAGTACTAGAGAGCTTCTGAATTATTTACAAACACGCCGGTCTTACCTTATAATACCATGCTATGATATCTATCATATTAAAACCATTATTCCTACAATCGCATTTATTCACTTGTAATACCATATAGATCATCTGCTTAATACAGAGTATCATCTCCAGATGTCTAAACTCCAAGCAGATGTTGAAAGACAAATTTGTTATGTTTTTCTCGCTCCCGTCAGGCCATGTTGATTTGATTATGTAGATGGCATCCACGCGCGCATCAATTTTCGGCCGTTTCCAAAACAAACAAAAAGTTTTGAAACATACTGTAAGTCGTACCTTTAAATCGTACAAAATAGCTGCAAAATGAGCAGATACACGTCGTATGCCGTTAACTGCACAAAAAAACACATTTCGGAGAATGGATACTAATATCGTTGAATGCCAAGGTCAATTCCAAAGTCAAAGAAGATATGAAATTACAAAAAAATGTAGAATCTATTACATGTACTTCACAGTATACTATTAAGTGTCCACAAATTCCGTGCACATCAAAAGCATTCAGCATTCTTCTAATGTACCCTAGTTAAATTAAGTGATCTCAGCCTATGGCTAAACACGATGTACGGGGCCTGAAATAGGTGGGTTACAAACTTTGATATCAGGGGCGATAAGAAAAAGTCATATTTTTTTTGTTCTTTGATATCTTATAAACAATTGGCCGTCTTGGTGTGCTTACCGCCCCTCATTTATATCGAAAATATTCACGCTGAAGGACGTGTCTAATGGTATACTTATAGGGAATACATGGGAAGGTTTGCACGGTCTTATTGAATATCACACTCACGTCACCTCATTCACCACAAATGAAATTCTGTAAACATTCAGCTGATAACGTATTTATACATAAGTTATTGGAAAATGACAACCCCCTTCTGGAGTTTAGGACTCCTTTGATTACAGTGCAGTATGGAGTTGGAAAAAATTGTTTTCTCTTTATTGTAGAAAACAATCACCTACTCCGTACTTTATCAATTTAGTAGAGCATTTCATATTGCGAAAGTAAGCAACTTGTCTTACCGACGTAAAATAGGGTCACTTTCTTATTTCTATTTTTTAGTTTTATTTCGCACAGGTAAAAAGAAAAAAATACATACATATAACTAATCAAAATACATGGTGCTGGGGAAAGTTGAGACCAATATGATCTAAAAGACTCCTACCCCATTTTTCTCAAACAAGATGATTTACAAAAATGAATTAAAGTGTAGAAACAAAAGAGTAAACACTTCGAATGTTTTATACAATCACATCTAAGTTATTACGCCTTAGA
This sequence comes from Branchiostoma lanceolatum, assembly GCF_035083965.1. NCBI lineage: Eukaryota > Metazoa > Chordata > Leptocardii > Amphioxiformes > Branchiostomatidae > Branchiostoma > Branchiostoma lanceolatum. The sequence continues at coordinate 5,070,450 of NC_089731.1, read as the reverse complement.
CAATGGCTGTTCCAAAAGATGCCTTTTGACTTTTCCCGTTCCTTCCAAGTCGCCCTTAAGTCGGTAGGTGGCGTTGTGCAATCTTGTAGTGCGTAAACACCTCTTCTAGATTGTGATTCGAGGGTGGTGAACTCTTCAAATGTCTTGGTCTGTTACGTTGTTTGGATTATATACATTAGTGACTAAAATTCACACCATGCAGGGCTCTGCTCAAAATACACGCAGAATAAAGCAGGACGAAAGTCGTCTATAACAATAGTGAGTAGGGTTCAAAGTTCAAGTTATAGGTCAAGGTGCAGGACGCAAATCGTCCGTGAGGTGTCCATAACGGCGAAGGGTGGCGGCAACCTAACAGTAAACAAGCCGCACAGAGAAGTACGATGGTAAGTGGAGGCTTGTCAAACATTTTCCTCTGCAAAGTCACCTCTATACGTCGATGAAGGTTAGACATCCATGAGTAACTGCTTTTAAAGCGTCGATCAGGGACATTATTAGGGCGTCTAGGACCATGGTAGTAGACAAACCTTTTACTTCCGCCTTCTAAAATGGTCTACTACAGTACGCCGTAGGATCTACAGTTAATGATTGGAAAGTAGTCCTTATAAGATCAAATATCAGTTATACCGACAAAGCATTGAAAAATCTTAGTGATCTCTACTGAAACCTCATATCGCAGGACGACGGCAATCCGTTTAAATTGAGAGAAGCGAAGCATGACGACTACGAGGCGGTGATGAAAATGGCGTCTATAGACACCTTCCGTGACGGTTTCGACTACCTGCCAGCCAAGTTTCACCAGTATGTGGATGATCCGGACGTTTTCGTGATTGTAACTGAAAAAAGCGACAGCTTGGTAAGTACACTGCAAAATCTTATCTACTCATATACGATATTAGACTTTTTGGGCTGGGGCTTGATCTGAGATGACGAACCAGTTCCCGATTTAAAATGCGCATTCAGGCTGATGTACTTTGGACATTATGTTGAAGTTGAAGGCCACTGAGGCATAAAAACACGTCTATACAATGTACATGTATTAAGCATGGTCTGGACAAGAATTGTTTGCAAGCAAGGGATCTCTACATTGACCTCGCGCATGCGTGGTACAAATCGTCAACCGATGCAAATTGTAACCGCAGATATAGATGTCACAGCCGAACAGTTTCAACATGGGGATACACAAAAAGGAAAGGAAACAACACAAAATTATGACTCAGATTAAAACGTGATTGTAGACATTCTCACATTAACAAAGTACAGGACGTCGTTATCGGTTTTTGTGTTGTAGTACATGTATAACGTTGGGTAACATAAATTCGCGGGGTACTTAAATTCGGGATTTTTCGAAAACGGGGTGTTTAGGGATATGTGCTAGATGCAACATCAGTAATACCGCTAGAAATGCAAACTTGACAGACTAACGCATTCAGAACACTGTCTGAAAAGCTTCGATAACCATGCATTAGAAGTTGGCTACGTCAAAAACTCTCCGTCCCTTATTATCACAGTCTGAGGGCTTCGTGGGAGAATTATATGTACATAGTTGTTCGCTGGTTTATAAGACAAATGTCACATCCGCTTCCTGCTAAACACAATTATTTACAATACAACTTATTAGAATCTCTTTTGCTAACCTACAACTGGACTCTAAGTGTGATTAATCATCAAAACGCCTCTTTGTTGCTACAACCAAAGGCTACGGCACTACGGTCAATTTTCCCGCCGCCATATTCGTTACCCAGAATCCTGCTATTCGGCAGACGACAAACGTTTGCGAGGAACACTTTTTTTGTCCAAATGTTGCGTGTGATAGTGGACTGATGGCGATATTTTCCTCAAAGTTTGCTCTTAGCACAAGCAGAAACACATGGACATAGTAGTATTACCATTTCTACGGCATCCAGCTAACGCCCCGATGAATAATGTACAAATTTCCATGACGGTGGGGGTGAACTTTGAGTGACGTTCTACCGACTCAACACACGGGTTGTTCCCGAAGGCCTGATGCGTGCGGTACGGCCGTTTTTTCGTGTATTTTTTTTTACTTGGACACGTCTATATCCATAGCACTCTCCTCAAGCCAAGGATGGAACGAATAGCTGCTGTATTTAGCTGTGATTAGCGGTAAGATATTCAAGACGAATCTTCTCTCCCGAATTAATGTGCCCCCCTGTCCGACAGCACCGTCATTGTTCGTGCGGCGGACGATAGTTTCAAGTTGAAATATTATGGTGTCAGCACGACTAGAGACAAAATCTACCATATATATGATTAGTGCAAAGATAGTACATGATACTGACAGAATAATAGAAAAAAAGGATGGTTTATTGTTCTGCTAGATTGATTTCAGTCAACCATTATCGGAAAAATCCCGAATTTATGTTACCCAACGTTAGCACATTATTGGACAAATATCCACTGTGTACACCACTCACAAAAGACTATTCCATGCAGGTAGCGATCAGCGTTTACATGTTTAACGACGATGGTGAAGCTCTACTGGTGAAAACCGCTCGTCAAAACCCCAAATATAAAGGAATGGGTGCCTCTCGTCGCATGAGACAGGTCACTCCGATGCTTTTCAAGGATTTCCTACTCCAGCGATGTACGCCGGCAACTTTGGTACAAGGTGTTGTTGAAGCTGGCCGGATGGATGCTCGCAAACTTGTCCTGCGGCACTTGGGGTTCACTAAGGACAAGGAGAAGTGCAACTTTGTAAGTACATATTATCATGTGGGTTATGTGGTGTAATGGCAGAGCGTTCGGCTCAGAACCAAGTGGTCCTGGGTTCGAATCCTGTCATGTCACCGATCTTGTGCCCTTTGGAAAGGCACTTTACACGACTTGCCTCACTCCACCCAGGTGTGAATGGGTACCTGCCAGGTTGGGGAAGGTCGTATTGAGGTCACCAGGTGGCGCCGAATGGTAGCCGCCCAAACCCTTGCGACAGTGCCACAAAATGCAAGTGTGGAACAAATATGTATGTGTTGACCATGTGTATTATGTGATTGTAAACCCTGCACCACTTCAGAACTAGATCGGGTTTTATTCATCCGCGTTGATAGTGAGGTGTCCCTTCACCCGAGATTGACCTTTGTAGTGTTCTGTGGGAAGAGTTTTCTATGCCTCGCGCCGTGGAAACCTATTAGTAAGTACTAGAATTTTCTTTATAATTAGCTCGATTATACGCTAGGTTTTCCTCTCTCTGACAACATCAGTCGTTTCTGATTTTTCAAGTTTTTGCCTACGCGAGAACGCCAAGTTTTGCGCATCATTTTTGACGTGGAAATAATGTTGTCTTCTTCTAATTCACCAAAATTAGAGAGGTTGAAGAAACAAAATTCAATTGGTCTTGTAGCGGAAGAGATATACTTTCATCCCATGATTTCCGGGAAGAGACGGTAGCTAGACTAGAGGATCGCGGTGCAGCCTTGAATTGAAACCACAATTAAACTGGGGTGTGCTCCCTTAATTGTGATGATGCATGGTTCCCAAAGAATGGGTGACCAAGAAGGATAAGCGTTACTGTATGAGGTCTAGTGGAATGTGTTTTGTCGTGTTACCCGTATATAAAGGACGCACGAGTGTTGGTTGCGATTTTAGTTATGTCCTTTCCTTTTCAGGATGTAATGTACTTTCAGTCTGACGTGTCTGCCATTCCGAGTAGTCTCACATCAAGCAACACGACCTACCTTCCACCGCTCACCCCGTACCAGCCTCCCGACCTCCACCGCCTGCTGCCGCCCGCCTTCTCAGCTGTCGTCCTGCCTGAAGGCCACGTACTTGTTGACTGGGATCCGTACAGTATTTCTGAGGCCAATATGAAGAAGTTTGTAGAAGCGGGCTGCTACATCCTTGTCGACCCGACCGAACCGGTCGCCAAGAGTCTTAGTTTCGGCGGGAGTTACATGACTCCCCGAGGCAGGATGTATCACATAGACATACACTGTAGGGACGAGGCTTTATGTAAGGCCCACATCATAAACCACGTGAAGAACGCCTGTAGTCAGTATACAGGCATGATAACCTTCTGTATCATGGTGATAGACCAGACTTTGAAGGAAACAGTGATGAAATATTGCGTAGAAAATCTGACCCTCAGTCACCTGCCCCACGATCACACCTATACTCTGTATGAAACAGATTTCACCACCTTACTTAAAGCTGCTGTTGGAAACAAAGCTAAGTACTAGGCAGAAAGCACTGATGATGTGGTGAAAAGAAGAAAAGTTGTACAAATAATATCACACTGTTAAGATTGTCATATTTCTTGTTCGACATTTTATTTTAGACGGTCCATAGTCATTTAATTCTAATATCAACATTGATATTTTGTGTTTGCAATATTTAAATTCTTCCATATCTATTCAATTTCTGTTTTCCATAACTACAAGTCAAGTCAATTCAAAGTTCATTGCAAACCAATTGTAACAGGTGTAAGGTAAGGCGAAGTGTAATCTACACTTACATTCTAAACTACATAATATCGATAGCAGACACAGTGAGGCGTTGCATGTCTACTGTACAGCTAAATATGCTGATATTCGCAGTTTATTTTTGCATGGAGGTATAAGTGTATTCCACTAGATTTAAAGAAAGATGAAGTTGACTCTAAATGACTTCCGGCGGACTAGCAGCGTGACACAAATGCTCAACGACCGGCAGTGGCCCCTTCTCTCTGAAAGGAGGAGGATCGCCCGCCTCACCTTCTTCTACAAACTTGTTAACAACCATATTAACATAGATACTTACAGTTTGCTGAAACCAGCCCAGGGGCGCACCCGGGGTAGCCACGACCTCAAGTTTTACACCATCCACGCAAGAACCGATACATATAAACACTCCTTCTTTCCCCGTAGTATCCTACAGTGGAATACCCTGCCTGGCACGGTTGCGACGGCTCCCACCGTTGAGTAGTTCCGTGCCAGGCTGGAGGCCTGCCCGCCTTAGCTCGGGACCTCAACTCCCTCCCCCCATACTTTTCCCCTGAAGGGGCTATTTGGGGGTATCGAAATGTAGATGTAGATGTACAAGTTGCCTCACACGGGAGAACATATGCGGCTATAGTCGTTGGCTGTGAGATTTTTAATCAAATGCGGAGTATAGATTAACATGAGTCTCTATTCCTGATGAAATAACGTGTGATTATTACGTTGCACGTAGTTATGTAGCTACGGATAAGTGGAACTGCAGGAGTCGATTTCGTTTCCAACTTTGTTACTTTGAAAGTAGAATTCTAAGTTTTAACTTATATTTCTATTTTGTACTTTGTAGTTGACCGCAGGAAGGTCACTCTACTTGTTGTCGTGTCAATAAAGCTTCTTCTATACAACATACCATGTTACTCAATCGTTCGCTGGCATCAGTGTCTGTTGCATGGCGGCTGCAGACATGCATAGGGCTCGCCAGGCTGGTCTGCTCTCGGCATAGACCCTCCAGTCGGTACCATGTCACGGAAGGGAAACATATTGTTTTTACTTTCTTTCTTCCTCTTCCTATTCTTCTCAAAACAAATAAGGTCAATGACCTGGACCAGACGGCTGTCATCATGGTAACTAGGAAAGTAGCAGACGTCCCGTGGTGTTCAATTCTTCATAACAAAAAATCATGAGGATCCATCAACCCCTTCTTGAGTTATTCTCTTTCGGAGTCTCAAACAAAACCGGCTAAAAAAGCCCGTAGGGGGCCCAAATTTACATCACTTACTCTCGGCCCCAAGAGCGATCTACCACTCCAAAATCACGACTATGGCATATCCAGAACACAAGATATCGAATCAGGAAGTCCCACTGCAGTACCGTAACAAGTCGCTAGGGGGCCCAAAATGTAATCATTTCTAGGTCTCACCAAGTCCTACCCACGTACCAAATATGAAGGCAGTCCATTTAGGCCTTAGAGTTAAGCTGTTCAAACACAAACACACACACACACACACACACACACACACACACACATAGATGGGACTTTAAGATTTCCAACTGTTTCAGCAATCTTTCAAGGATGCTCCACATATGTTTTTGCAAGCGTGTTCCTGTGCCACCTGCATTGACCCTTGGGGGAGAACCAGTGCCTGTTGTAGACTCGGCTAAGGGACTTGGGTTCATTCTGGATAAAGTTCTCACTTTCAGTGAGCAGGTAAATTCAATGGTAACCAAAGCCTCGCGGAGACTTCATTACCTTAGACTCCTCACCAAACAAGGCATGAGCGTGTCCGACCTTCTTCAAGTGTATACAGCCCTGGTCAGGCCTGTGCTTGAGTATGGACATGTACTCCTGGTCGGCTGCAGCAGACAACAAGAACTGGCAATGGAAAGGGTTCAGAGAAGAGCCTTAAGGATCATATCTCTTGGTGGAAGGAGGAGTCTTCCAACCCTTCCAACTTTGAAGGAGAGACGTGAGCTTGCTGCTCTCAGATTGTTTAAGTGCATGCTCAATTCAGACCACCCGTTGCACGATCTGGTTCCAGATGTTAGATCGGTGGGCACTGGAAGGTCTCTAAGGAACTCTGGCCGAATCAGTGTCCCCTTAGCCAGGACGAACAGACTGTACAACTCTTTCCTTCACTATACCATCCGTCTGTACAACAGTCAATTGTAGTCTGCGTCGTAGTTTGTTGTTATGTTATATTGTGTACATAGGTATGTTATATGTAAGATCAACGCAATTCAGAAGTGCATGTACATGTATATTTTTATCTTATTGAAATTGCAACGGTGCAATACACGTGAGACACAGGCAGCTATTGCTGATGTCGTGACCCACAAACATAATGTAGCCATTTTTTACACTTGGCTGGAGTGGGGAAAGTCGTGTAAAGTGCCTTTTCCCCAATGACACAAGGTCGGTGGCGCCATGTACATGTATATGTTACTTCTGTGATGTTGGTTCAAACAAGATTTGAAGATTTGAAGGATGTCATACTTTGGATAAAATCAGCCGTATCATTTATGACCCACATTTACATAGCTGAGGTATATGGTCCTGTTTTAGAGTTTATGGTTTGATGTTACAGATTTGGTACCACTGTTTATTAGTACCTGCGAGACGATTTAGCCCCATTGGTATTGTAAGCAACACGAATTGCGTAATGAGACGCAAAATTTGACCTCTCACCTTTGTACTGAGAGGGTCAAGCTAAAACTTGTTCGACCAGCTAGTGTCATATGTCGGTGAGATGACGTGTAAACACAAACACACACGGCCATAACTTCGCAGAGAATTCAAGGTAATGTTTCCGTCTGCTCTTGTGAAATTGCAAGTGCGCAGGTATTTCTAAATCAACGTTAGAGCTGACATGTCTTGACACACTCTCAACCCGTAGGTTTACTTTTGAATTTCATGTTTAAAGTCAAATGTATCGTGTCTTCCCTTACTGTAGAGTGATGCTACACATGAACAAGGGTGGCACTGCGATTAAAGAGAACCACGTTGTTTCGCTACCCTGATCGTGTATATTTAGTAAATCTCAAGTCAACCTAATCGGGTAGTCATTTTGTCCTAGCGTAGTAATAGACTACAAGTGGTTACTGTTGACGACATTACTTACGAAGACGCGGTGATATAGTTGTGGTTGTCTCTGAAACTACAAGAAAGGTTGTTGCAATAACCATGGATCTTCGAGTATTAATCGAGTCACGCTTTGACGGTATAAATACTTATTAATCACTATCTGATTTTTCACCTTTTTTCCATTTTTTTTTGCAGATGAACAAGAGCCAGTTGTTTCTACTCCTTGTCTTGAACAGCTGCGTTCTGATTGGTTACTACATCTGGCACCTCAATGGCACCACGCACAACTTGTCTGGTGTTCGGAAACAACTTGCTTCGTCAGCGAGGAGTGTACGGCAGTGTCAGACCACAGGAGAACTGGGCTATGGACGTGTAAGCAGATGGTTTGTAGTCCATGATTTTATTTTTGCAAGGAACACACATCTGTGTCACTTTTAAATATTGCTATACACGTCCGAACCAAAATGTGGCCACGTGTACCGTATAGGCTTGGGGCATGATTGTATCGTTTGTAATCATCTGTAATCACGATCACTTTTGAGTAGGCATGGCGTCAAAATTACATGATGGAACACATTGACTTCATTACGTATAAGCCAAACAGCGAAAGTTCAAAATTTGAACGAAGATACCTGAATGGAAAAAAAAGACTACAAACTCATTACTGTTTCTTTTGGAGACCTACCAACAACACGGGTTACATAATTACTATGTGTATCTATAAGTACAATGACCATAACCAAGTTATAGCTTTTAAACAAACAAACTATGTGTATCTATAAGTACTCTGACAAAGCTATTCATTTTAAGCCTCGCGCAAGTGTTTTAATTTGATAGAGATGTTGTTTTTTTGTTGTTGTTCCAGGCTCGCCAGTACAAACCGACAGTCCCAGAGACCTGGTGAGACTTGTACGTCACCTCGTACCACGTTTGTTTTCATCAAGGTACACAAAGCCGGCGGTACCACTGCGCTCTCCATCATGCACAGGCTGGCCGTGGTACGTGGGGTGGTTTTCACTTGATAATTTTGAAAATGATCGTACAGTGTTACTCAAAGATTTTCAAATGATTTCATTTCTTTAATTTCCTTTTACAAGAATCGTCTTATCACCCTGTAAGTCACCTCTCCTCTACAGCTCTTTCGCTCCCTCTCTTCCATTTCCTCCTACTTTTCTAGTCTTTTAATTCGCCATCTGGGGTGTCCCTGTGGTGTAATGGTCTGCGCTTCTGTTACTTACCACATCTGGTTCTGATTAGTTGGAACCAGAAGGCCCGAGTTCAACTCCCGGGTACGACACCTCTGGACAAGAGGCCCAATGAGTCATACAAAAGACTTTATAAAAATGTTACATACTTATGTTACATACTTATGAAACAGTATGGAAGTTAAACACACTCCACTGCCAGTGGACTAGCCCCCTGCTGCGGTGATTGCACCACATTGTGGCCCCAGGGCTATGAAACGGGGATGGGCACCGCCCTATACACCTTATGGTTTTAACAACTTTAACTAATTCGCCATCTAGTCGCCTCGTCACAGAATCATCTTAGAGTAGAGCTTTTTATTTATTCATCAATGTTGTTGTCTCTATAAAAATTGAGGTTTTGTCTCGGATGTGTCTGTGTGTGTGTCTCTCTCTCTCTCTCTCTCTCTCTCTCTCTCTCTCTCTCTCTCTCTCTCTTCTCTCTCTCTCTCTCTCTCTCTCTGTGCGTGTGTCTGTGTGTCTGTTTGTGTTTCTGTTTGTTGTCCTGGACATGCTATGGTCTTGATTTTTTGGTGGCAGATAGCTTTCGATGTAAGGAAGAAGTGGGCCCCAATCAGATCGTTATCATACGTTTGAAACAAGTTAGTTTCCATGTCTCTTCCCCATGCTTCCCTTCCATTGTAATCCTATTGTTATAGTATCATCATTGTTACTAAGGGCAGGCAAGAAGGTTAAATTGGAGGTTAAATACACAATTTAACCTCCTTGGGGCAGGTTAAAGAAGTTTTCGTTCTTTGCTCGTTCTCATTTAAATGTACACATTTTGTAACTTCCGCGTTACCGTTTGAAGTAACACGTTTCTGACATTAAGATATGCCACATATAAGGTGCCAAACTGTCTGAAAAGCCAGAAAAGTTTTAAGCCGTCATAAAAACGACAGTTTGGCACCTTATATGTGCACATTTAAATGAGAACGAGCGTCTTGTCTTCATCTACAGGTGCGAAACCTGAGCGCAGTGATCCCCCGCATGTCTGTGGTGCTCGGGCACCCCTTCCAGCTGCGTCTCGAAGATTACCACGCCCTGAACGAAGGAGGAAAGTTCGACGTCTTGGGGGAACACTCCGTCTACAACCGAGACGTCATGGACAGCATCATGAAAGAAGACGTGGTGTACCTGGCCGTCTTGCGCCGCCCGGTGTCACAGCTGGCTTCGACGTTCCACCATTACGGCATCGAGAGGAAGTATCGGATGAAGAAATCTCGAGGTTCTGTTTCGAACAATCCCGTGGAGAATTTTCTCTTGAACCCCTGGCGACGGATGCCTCAGCCGTATCGCGACGGAAGAAACACGCCTTACTCTAAGTACAAAAACTGGCAGGCGACTGAGATGGGTTTCCCCCTCGGGTTGTCAGACAACAAGGTCGCCATTCACGACTGGGTTCAAAGCACGGGAAGCGAGTTCTTTTTCGTCATCATTCTCGAACATTTCGACGAATCCATGGTGATGTTACGAAGGCTTATGTGCTGGGAGGTTAAGGACATCATATATCTCCGACCTTCATTGTCAAGGTCGTATAAATACAAGGCAAAACCGCCCTCAGAGCAGGCACTCCGTAACCATAGAAACTTCAGCGCCGTAGACTACGCCCTACACGAGTACTGGAACGCGTCGCTGTGGAGAAGAATATCGCGACAAGGCCCAGACTTACACGAAGAAGTCGCTGCTTACAAACAGATTAATTCCGACGCGGCCAGCTACTGCGAGATCGCATCCAAAGAGAGCGTCCCGCCAAAGGTTTTTCCTCCAACAAAATGGTCTGCGCAGTTTGAGATTGACCCGTTATTTTGCAAACTCCTGAATCTATTCACAGTGGAGATTAGAAGAGTGCTGTTTTACACGATGTATGCCCAGGGGAGGCTGAAAAATTTCAAAAAGGAAAGTGAAAAGCTGAATCGTTACACAATCACGTGGCAGGACATAGTGCAGCATAGCTTTCAGAAAATTGCAAGTAAGAGGGCTAAGAAGAAACATAAAGGGTAGACAGATACTCCTACAAGGGTTGTGTGATGATAAGGTTATTAGTTGTAAACAGATGACGGAAGAAGTCACCAAAGGCACTTACACGTAACAGGAGGAAATATAATGCTTAAATGTCTGTTGAATATTTATCATCTTATCAATGTTTTGACACTGATCAGCATGGCAAAGCTTAAATAGGATGCTGTTGTAATCATCTCTTTTTGAAAATAATCTACTCAGAAGTTGAGTTTAGGAATTACTGTTGCCTCGTGTATATTTTCATCAACGCTATCACAGTTTTAGAAATTTTCCATTCATTTCGCTTTTGGACAGACAAGGACGAAGTGAAACAGAACCCAAGTATTTCACAACTCTCGTGATTTTAACAGGGCCACTTACAGAGAGCAATTTGTAGTGACAAATCTTAGATTTGGGAAATCAAGTGGATTTCAACATAATCTGTTCAATATAATCTGTCGGTCTTGTCTGCAGGGATTGGTTGGTAAACTAAATGCAGTACTACTTGAGACTACTAGATGCCGCTCCGAAAACTTTATTATACGATACTGATGAAATCAACTAGGCGGCGCTCGTGTCCGGTGCATGTAGGAACTTCGCAAACTTGTGACTGGGAATACAGGTTTCATTTTCCGCCATTTCAAGTCAGGCAAGAAGAGACACAACCATAGTGAAGCAAAACTCACCGCAACTGTTATGGCACGCTGAACCGTGGCTAGAGAAAGGCACGAGTAAGCCTAGTCCAATGTCCGAAGATAAATCCATCGAAAAAACAGTGAAAATCTTTCAGAGCAAAAACGACTAGCCCATAATTGAGAAATCTTTTGTTTTAGACTGGAAGCACATGGCCCCTGGGTTATAACGGTCGCCACGTCCGGCCTAAATTCTTATTACAATACACAGAGTGCACGTGCCTGCGACTCTACTCCATCACTTAAGCTCGCAGTAGCGCTATAAATTGGCTGTAAGATATCTTTGTGGTCATAAGATGGATGGAGTGCGTCATTGCTTCAGAAATCAAATAACATCTTGTCAAAAGATCCAACTATGAATTCTGAGGCAAACGTTTTGAAAGGATCGTAAGCTTTTTATTGCACGTTAAGTATCAAAGTGAATTTGCGCTAAAATTGCAGTAAATTGATCGTTTGAGAGGACGGCCTGAAGTTCTCGTAACTCTCAGAAGGACATTATGTCCGTCCCCACTTCACAGAAATCTATCGATTCACTCATTCTACTGCGGTTGATACTGTGAGTTTGTTTTCAATTTTTGTTTGTCTTGTTCACCAGGACATGTACATCTCTCTACTTAGATTGTTATAAAGCTAAAATTCTTTTTTTCACTCTTGTTACTCATGCAATGTGGCAGAATCGTGCGGCGTATACGTAACAGCAGTGTTTTCGGCCCAGAACTCAGAGGTCCTTAGGTCAGCATGATCTAAGAGCCTCTGGATGGATTATCATGATATTTGGCATGTGGGTAAGTCTTAGAATGACGAAAGTGAAGGTCGATTTTACTCCGCCCCGCGGCTTTCCTCGGCACTGCAGCAGAACGTCTGTTTTCTTTAATCTTTTGTCCTGGAAATGATATGGTATTGTTGCAGAATGGGCCATAAATGGTTCCCTTTCAGCCAGTATTCTGAGGAATAAGAATTAAGATTTTTTTTTATCCATGACATTCGTTGAACTATCTGTCAAATTCTAGGTCGCCGCCGTTGTGAAATGGGGGTGTAAATATGTAGGCAACCGTCTCAGCCCTATCATTAATGCATGCGAGTAATTTGTGACATGGCCACATGTGATAATTGCCTAGACGTCGCCCAAGGACCATTGTATATCACTTTCAATGATATTCTTTTTAGAAATCCATGATATGAATTTTAGTTTCCTTAGGTACGTAGTAAAATCCAATTTCGCAAATCATCTAGAAAGACGCGACGTCTCGAAAGGCGAACATTGACTACCAACTAGATGATAGATATGCATGTGCAAACCATTTTGATCATACTAACATGTAAAACATGTGCATCCATTGTATGATATTGACGGAATTTTTTCGCAATCGATGTCCTGCAAAGATCAATGTGTCCATGCTACTGTTGATGCATAGGTAAAGATTATCAACAAGATTCTGAGTTGACATCCCACAGAAGCTCTGTAAGACACGCCAACATCCCTCCTTAAAGATAAACCTCAGGACCTGGATATCTTCACGTAATGAAATAGTCAGAAGGACGTTTCAAGGTTAACGTTGAGATAAATACACCTCTTAGTGATCCATCAATGTCTAAGAACGCATGTTGGGTATTAGTTGCCTTTGGAGTTGCATAATGAACATAACTCTTGTAGGTTCTACGCAGGGTGTAGCTAGCATCCTTGCCCCCTGCAAACATCTGGGTTTTAACTTAATATCCCAACTCCTTTGTATGTGTAGTGTCTGAGCTATCAAAACGTTAAAAACATTAGCAAAGTCACAGTGACTGTTTTTGATAATTTTTGATCATACGTTGAATGTATTTTGTTGTGCTGCATGCAACCCATGTTCACAGCATATGTATGTGACTTTGTTGTGTCGTGACAACGTCTTGAAATATGCGCAGTTGTCAGCCATTTTGTTCGTCTGGGGAGTTTTCCGCAGGTTACTGAAAACTAAAGGGCTCCGCGCGGCTTGCTTTCGCGTTGTTTACCAATGCTAGAAATATAACAAAGGTCGTGAATATGTTGACAATTTGTTGCATAGGTCAATCTGAAATTTCAAGATTCAGAATAGTTCTAGTTTTGGCTACAGTCTACTAGGCTTTAATATATCATCAACAGTAAGCGACTGGTGACTTTGTCATATCTTAAGAATTTCAGCACATGCCCTTTGTTTAACGCTTTGTACATGTAGATGTATTGGCAGTGATAGCAAATATCTTTTATTCAGATGTTTGCCTCAAAAGAGGGCATGTGTTTTTTATTCTACCCTTGAGTTCACATCTCTACGGAGTTCAAAATCCGAGATAGGATACCCTTTTAAGATGTATATGAATGATAAACAGTACTTAGGACAAAAGTAATGTATCTTGTGACACGGATAGTGATATCTTGCATCCCGTATCAGTCACTATCCCGTCTCTGGAGGCAGCGTCAGTCTCTAATGTCTAGATTTAGATGTTTAGTAACTGCCTCTCATCCCCAGGCCGGAAGCGTGACTGGTGAGGGGCACGGGGGACCCGGGACTGGGGCGAATGAGTGACAGAAGGAGGAGGAAGATTTGACGCTTACAACGCTGTTATGTCAAGGTCCTCACGCAAGTGCGACACTGATGGTGTTATTAAACAGTAATAAGCTTCAGTAACCATAAATCAAGAGGCGTTGGCCGATCGGAATTAAGCGCATTTGGGGTCGATTTAGATTCAGGTTTTCGAGTTGTCATCTTCCTGTTGATGAAAGTAACTTCCCCTAAAAAGAGACTGTACTTTTCCTAATTGAGATTTGACGAATGTAAAGTTACAAAGTAGCCTAGAAATACGCAATATGATGTTGACAATAGTTCCGTTTGGTTATTACTGTAACGTTAAGTTTCATTAGATACGATAAAGTAGTAATTAGTAATTGGAAAATAGACATAGATTGTAAATCATGCTACCTGTACATTGCCATACATTGTCACCGATGCAAATCATTCCTTCATTCCTATCCATCTTTCATAAATTGCTTCTCGTCGAACTACGCACGCGTCTTTAAAAAACAACACATTTTCACTATATTTCGCAGTTCAAATCAATGGAAAAATTGTATGAACCCAGGTTCCAATGCTATCCTGGCCAGAATAAGGATTATGAACAGTCATTCGTGGTGCAGGTCTGGTATATGGTAATGATGCAAGCGGGAATACGTAGGACAAATAAGGGTAATCAGGTATTTGTTTGCTACCTATAGGAAGCCTGCATTCCCAAAATAGGGGGTGCCAGCATCACAGCACGAAATATCAAAAGATTTAGACAAACACTTATGTCAATTTGGTATTTTGAAGCAATGAATGTGATCATAAATCTAATATATGCAGGGCGTTTGTGTTTTGATCTTGCCTTTCCTGTGTGTGTCGTTTTCCAATCCTCCCCTCTACGGTGTTAGTACGACCCACTGACACACAATAGGGTAATTTTTCCCGGCAAAATTAGAAATGAGCTTGAGAAGATTGGCTTCTGTGAGAGAAATAATCAACGAATGTCAGTGGGTGTTGATGATCTGCCGGTGAAGAAAGGAAAATAGGACCTTCTACGCTGATGTCTCTCCGACATTACAGCGGTATTTGTCCTTCAAAATTGTGAGTACATTGTATTTGTGTTTGTGAGGTGGGGAGGGGGGGCGGTTGTCTGGTGTTACAGTTTTCTGACAAAACCTGCGGGCTTGGAGACTGAGTAGTTTGGTCTACGACAGTGATTTATGATTTACTTAAGTGAATAGTGATGATTATGTGCGTGTTACATGCAGCGACTATCAAAGAATTCACGACTAGTCTGGTAACTTCGTCAAACTGTTTATACCACAATTGAAAACATACATTGAATTGCTTTTCTATATCAACAATCCCCCGGAAAAAGCAGAATTTTCTATATTGCAGGATCTCTCGTTTCAGTCGTCTCTCAGAATGTCGTCATTGCATTCATTCATAGCAATCAACCAACCATAGCTGCTTGGATATGTCACTTGACTTTTCAATGGAGGTCGATTCACCTTTTTTTTTATATTTCCATGTTTTAAGTGACAAAAAGAGAACACGTTCTTATTTTCATTATGACATAAATACATTTTAGTTGCGAAGGAATGTAAGCATTGTTGTGACGAAAGTTCCAAAATTAGTCAATCACGTGAAATTTTGACATGATGCAACGTTTCTGGAGAAAAAAAGTTTGGGAGATTCACTAGTAAAGTGGGAATTCCTCAAAAGCGAACCGTCGAGAAACCGTTGAGCATCAAAACATTCTAAAGGTTTTTCAACGGTCTTTCAGTGGTCGCTTAGTGATCTCCAATGTATTCCTCAGATCTCTGAATGATCTCTCAATGATAACCGTCGTTTTTGCCCAGTCACAAATATGGAAATGAGTCTCTAGGTGCATAGTCAGCCTATAGGCATTTGCATATTTGTGACTGAACAGATGCGACGCTAACCGTCTCAAGGTTGCAGACCACAGTATTTCTCCTATAGGGATTTATATAGTTAAGGATCCCAAGGTGAGATGCTTCGACGCTTGAAAATTTATAGAAAGGTGCAGAATTAGGGTACCAGATTTTTATATGCTTGACTTCAAGGTTCAATCTACAAAATATCTGCAAAATGAGGTTGAATTTGCCGGCTCGTTCTCTTTTAAAAGCCACTTTGATATGCCCCCCGGCGGAGGTCACCGTACTGCAGGCGACTTACAGTAGTCGGGTGGTAACAATATCCAGGCGCGAATCCAACCCGACCGAACAAACATCGTAATCAAACTCGTACTGTCTCAAAACTGACGTATTCCTCTACCATCTACCACAGTTTCAGCCTCGCTAACGTGCACAAAAGAAAAACTATGGCCTTTTCAAGTAATGTGACGCACTACTTCATACCCGAACTACTATTGTCCACGGGGGTCGCCCATTAATACTGTGTTCTGCGACCTCAATGGTCTTAACGACCAATTTGTTTTTGGTCGCTCATCGGTTGCCCGTGGCAACGGTCTCAACGTCCAATTGAACTGGGGCCTAACTAGGCCGTCCCCGTGACGTCATGTGTCAGAAAATTACGTCATCATTCTTGTAATTACACACATGGATGTTGAATGGCATTTACAGGTATCAGTACGTGATTGGTCCAAATGCGGAAGTATATATACTTCCATTTCATTTGTTGAGTCCCTGTTTTGGCTTTTGGGTACTGCCTTAGCAAAAAGTCATTGCTATCAGTTTCGATGGACAGATGTGACAAGTTGTTGTATCGTCACCGTATGTTATATATGACATTAGGAATCTATTGTTTACGGAAGTCCTGCAAAAGAACTGCAATATCTACACTCACAGTTGGGTTATTCTAGTCCTTCAGGGGCTCCAGACACGCCCGATATCTGACTTTTTCGGTCGCCGACAATTCGTCTAACTCAACTTTCTTGGTGACGTAGACCTTGTACTTCTCGTTGTTGCCTCCGTAGTATTTACACCTGGTTTGCATCTCATAATCGCTGTCAGAGTCTGGTGGGGTCAGGGTCACCCCGACACAGAACACGTTCATTTTCCCCGAGTTGGCCATGGATATATGGCTGACACGCGCTTTCGGTATGATGCAGCGAGCCTCCCCGAACGCCTCGATCTGATTTTTGCAGGTGCACTTCGCGAGAGGGTCGTTAGGGTTGCAGGCGACGTCCATTTGGCAGCTGACAATGTGGACGTCTTCTTCGGGCGTACCCGGTTTGTACGGTTCGTCGTTCTGCGGCATTTCTCCGTCTTCGTATTCATAATCCGCGTACCAAGACTGTTCGACTTCTTCCGACGACGCGCCCGTTGGCGGGAAGTCTCTCCTGAAGAAGTACTCCTTTTCCGCTCCAGGAAGTAAAGACGTCCGTCTCGTTCTGGAGAGCAGCTCTGAAGGAGGTTCAGTCATCTTCTCGATAACGATCGGAGCGAAGAACACGTCTGAACCGTTACTCGTCACGTCGCTGGGAGTGAAGGGTGCGGCCGCGCTAGGACTGAACTGGAGGGGGCTGATGATGTAAGAGTCTTCTATCGAATCTGCGCCGCTGCCGGCGGAGGATTCGTAGTGCTCGTCGGCCAAGTTGTTGTGGCTGCTGCGATGGGCCCGCCTGACCACAACAAAGGTTCTATCCGGGTCGCTCCCACTTCCGTATCCGCCGTCGGCCTCGTCGACTTCCGGCGAGCAGAGTGGAAGTTGTTCCAGGAGAAACACGGCGGCCAGACACCACCAGACCGCGCCGAACTTCAGCCGCCCCATCCTCGGACCCGGCGCCAGCAGGCCTTAGAACCCTGCGGAAATAAAAGTACTGTACATCAAGACAGGTCATTTCACCCCCCGTGCCATTTGAAACGCACTCTCGTGGGATTTCGCCAAATCGATGCATAATTGATGGAGTACTTTAGCATCATATCCCGAATGATCCCACTAAGTTGCATCAACCTAATATTTCAGCTTCCATCTGTCCAGTATAAGGCTCCATCGTAAAAAAAAGCGAATGTCAAATTCATAAACTATTACTAGTGGCACGTGACTGAGGGAGCCTAGCGAGCTCCATGATAACGATCCTTTGAAATATTACGCTCGTGCGCGGTATCTTGTCTAGTATTGATCGAAATGTTGAGATACCTTACTGGCGCTTAAACTTGGCGACATGATATCTGCTAGTCAAAGAGATGACTGGCCACGTCGAATCCATATGTAGCAAATAACGTATGGTTGCTATGTGCTGTGATGTCATTCAGTATCCCATGTAATTTTGTTATCACACTCCTCTCCTTTTAACAGATCGCTCAATGAATTTCGTAGATAAAGAACGATTTCTAAAAACATTTTGTGTGTTTTGTTGTATTTCAAATCATACTTTTACATTGTGCATAATATTCTAGTCATGAAATCAAGGATTACACAAATCCAATTTTGGTCGTTGCATGGTCGCACAGCGATCGCCGTTTTATGGAAACTACTGTAGGTTTAGTTGTCTACAAATCGTTTGGATGATTTTCCTAGTTCCAGAGAGACACCCTAACCTCCCCCATAGATATGACATTTTCATCCCGCACCGCAAAGGCTGGAGTTAACAGATTCTGTTCAAACGTTATGTTCTCCCAAATTATGACTGCTGTCGAGCGATAGAGGGTTGACAGATGTACCTGTCCCCGTAGTATGAAATTTTCATCGTGTTACGCAGTTCCACAATTTCTCACATGACATTAAGATATCACCATATTCATCTTTTATTGTATATGCAGTACCTAAAAGGGGTCGTTGTAGAGACATAATAAAATGGATATCAATTGAGCTCAGACGTGAAATAGTGTTTTTTTTAAGGTTTGGGATAATTTGCCCAAAACCACCGCGTGGGTGAGCTGTCAGCTTACAAAGAAAATGTAAGACCATCACATATGTATTTTTCGCAAAAAACTGCATGCCACACATTAGCGTAACAGATACTGACATATTTATCCCAAACCCGTCATACACTTCATGTAAGGGATGAGTACCCGTGATAATAATGATGGGCAGAATGATTATTAGACTGATAATGTCAATAAAGTTGATGAAAAAATCAATATGAAAGAGGAATTGTTACCACGACTAGATGTAAAAGC
Source organism: Branchiostoma lanceolatum (assembly GCF_035083965.1). Taxonomy (NCBI): domain Eukaryota; kingdom Metazoa; phylum Chordata; class Leptocardii; order Amphioxiformes; family Branchiostomatidae; genus Branchiostoma; species Branchiostoma lanceolatum. The sequence continues at coordinate 5,051,380 of NC_089731.1, read as the reverse complement.
CTGTCCTATACTCAGCATCGATTTTTCGCAACAACAGAAAGAGACAACCTTGTGTTTGATATTTTGACACTCGCAGTAAGGTTTTTATACGTAGGACCAGACTCTTCAAACTTTCAAAGTACAAGCCTGGGTAGAGTTTTAGATTCCATCTGCATTTTCTGGATTCAAGGCGGTGTTTTAAGTACACGACCATAGGCAAACGTACGGCCATAAGTAAAGGTAAAGGTAGGTCTTTAGTCTTTTGAGGCCATAGGGTCACGATGCCTATGCTACGGTAGTGGAAGGCAAAGCCAATATCCATCTTTCACCGCCTTGTACCTCTCCAGCCGAAATCAGCTACCCGTTTTGCACCTGGGCGGAGTGAGGAACGTCGTGCAGCCAAGGACACAGAGTCTAGCTACGAATACCAGGAATCGACCCCGTGACCTCTCGATCCCCTGTCCGCTACCATAGCGACTTGACCATTCGACGCTGCTGACATGCCATACACTCTGGCGACTCGTCTTCTAGAAAACTAGTAATAAATCAAGACTTTCGTTTTTTGTAGATTGACCAGGTTCATACCGTCTATGTATTCCTTGTATCTATCCTTAGGGCATAACATATCCCTCCTGTGTACGTTGCAGCGGTGCTAAGTGTAGTCCCTGCAGTTCCCTTTACAATCGCTACCTCCTGATGAGTTCAGGTTTCACATCCACAGCAGTTACCCTTAATCCTCGCGCGGTGCTGCATAGACACGATAGCATGACAACATCTTTTACCATTGAACGTCTCCGCCCCCGTGGCTTAGTTGTAGCAAGCTACCGTACCATTCGCGCGCCTCCGCTACACAGGAATTGGCACCAGGTTTGTTCCTGGTTGGGATGAAAAGGAAAACACTATTTGTCATGCATAAAAGAGCTTTATCGAACTTGACAAGCTATCCCTGTACTCAATGTCTAACAGGAACAAAAATCATTGGGATGACTATGTTAGAGGACGCGCTATTCCAACATTATGCACGCCAGAAGCCATTGATCACATTCTTGAGCATTCCGAATCGTGTAATTCCTGTCTTGCACACGATAAAATTGCACGTTTTGGAATACAACAAGTAACAAAATAGTCGTTAACATCACAAGGTAACAGATACACAACGGCCAGTTTTGCAGCCTTACATACGTTTCCTAAGTCTACTTGACATAAGTGAAAGACATTGAATTATGCAGAGTTTCTCTCTGTGTATGTGTATAAATGTACGTCCCCCCTCTCTCTGTGTTTGTGTGAAATTTGAGTGTATATAGGTTGAGATTTGCAGTCCTAAGCGCAACGAACTAAAACCAAAAAAATCGTTTCATAAATGAAATATTAGAATCATTCAAGCATGTTTCGTCGTTCGTAACTGTGTATGCAGATTGCATTCATCGACTATACCGAATGGCCGTTCACCCACTGCTTCACCAGTTATGCGAGATGCCGTTCAGTGACTCCCAGACAGTCTGCCCACAGAGGAATGGCAGTTCCGACCATAATTGTTAAGAGATACGAGCCGAGCCAAAGCTCAATTGGTAGCTATTACATCCAACCCAAGCACTATTCAAACTGTCCTACCTTATTAGGTGCAGTATTTCTAAGATGTCCTTTGGCTGAACAGTTTTACTCCCCCTGATGGCTATAACCGCGGCCGGGGTCAGTAGTGCCGTTTGATGTGACAGTTTTCATCAGAAAGCCGAGCCCAGATAAGAACAGATCGATTGCCCCCAATCTTCCCGAGACAACTGTTTCCATCCCTCGGGTCAACCTCAATTCGGGCCCGAGGGATGACCCACAGAGGCCGCGGTAGAGCTGACATATCGTCGGAATAGAGAAGCCGCACTGCACGTTAAATCTGCACAGGGGTCTCATGTCGAATGGGAAAATCTCTGCTCTGATCTGTGTCAGAAGCAAATCTACAGGCTCGATCTATAGATTGAATGAATGATGGTTGGGGGCAACATATTACATCTGCAATCGTCGTTGCTGATTTTTTGTTAGCAGATCAATTCTGACAAGTAACAATTTACACTATTTAGCCATAGCAAGTCTCGTATCCGCTAACCTAGAGGGTAATATTATTCAAAGAGAAAAATCGTCAATGCCATTTTGCAGGCAGAAAAGTGTTGGCCCCAGCGTAGTCTCATGAACATAAGGGTTTTGTATTGACTTGGAATCATATGAATGTATGAAATTTGTACATAAATAAATATATAATATGTATTCCAATCGACGTTCTGAAAAGCACTCCACCTACTCATTGAAACTGGGTAGGACAGTGTATTCAAGTTCGAGTTACCAGGATAATCCCCAGCCCGTTTGGTCAAGTACAATGATCAGTGAACCACGACTTAACGTTCTTACGCGTAGGAGCGCAACTACTGCAAGTAGCATGCAAGTAGGGTCATCGACCTACAGGCTTCGCGATTCGAACTCTTGCTTCAAATCCTGCTTCAACGTCAGCTTGGTTGACTGCCAACAATGCAGGCTACAAGGCGTTGAATACAATCGTGCAAAGATACTAGCTATTCGTATAACCTGTAAGTCCATATTTGAACAATATATGAACCTTCCACCAATTTCTGCTTCAGAAACAGTGTAGTTAACAACTTACTATACACGATACTAGACGTCGAATGGGACTGTGTGCTATTCATATAACCTGTAAGTTCATATTCGCGAAATTCGCGAACTCCCAATTTCCTGATTTAGAAACACTGTGGCTAACTACTAACCATACACGTTTAACGGGATCGTGTGCTTGTTATATATTTTACCTGTAAGTTCGTATTCAGGAAATTCGAACCTTCAAATTCCTGCTTCATAAACAGTGTTCCTGACTACTAAGTATAAACGCTACGAGATCTAGACGTCGAATGGAATCGTACAGCATCCATCCATCCATGTAAGTTGTAAGCGTTAGTATACATGTACGTTTGTAGGCGTCGAATGGAATCGTACAACATCCATGCAAGTTGTAAGCGTCAGTACACACGTACGTTAGTAGGCGTCGGATGGAATCGTACAACATCCATGTAAGTTGTAAGCGTCAGTCGCCTCTCATGATCAGCAGCAGGGAGTCCATTCCGAAGACAGGCATGATTGATTCCGCCGGTAGTCGACCCGCTGCACCTAAAGCCGTCTCAATGAGCTGGTGTCTTACAAGACGGATTACCGCAGCACTATTCATCATGATCCCTGAGACACATCGATCAGGCAGATAGCCTTTATTTAACCAGATAAGTCATTACGTCTTAACCTTAATTAAGTTTCCTCGCCTTAATAAGGTGTTCGAAAATTCAGTCGCCGAAAGCCAGAAAAGGGCGAGCTTGCAAAAGACTAAGGAACGAGAATAACGATAGCTTAGAACAGTGATGTAGAATACAACGCATTGTACGCCTACGCAACATGTCCACGACGTTTACTATATCTATTAGCTTGGCCACCACCGAATGCGCAAGCACAAAATGAACATGTGAATAATGTTGTTGTTAGTAGGTGTCGATGTCGTCTCTCATCAGTATTGTTTTAAAGTTTCTTTATTTGTAGATTTGACGTTAAGAATACCTTACACAGACTAAGTGCAGTCGTAATGGTTACCAATTGGTGTATTGCCCAATTGTGGGTGAAGGTAACCGCTGTGGGAACTTTGGTACGCTCTGACGTTGCCTTTCGCTTCTTATTAACGAAAAACTTGTTCAAACCCTGCAAATGAGAGACAAAATATGCCAGTAGAAAGCCTCAAGAAATGCCATTAGATTAATTCTAGTATACACTAGAATTCTAGTCCACGCTAGATGCCGTCCGCACACACTTTAATTGTTGTCCGTTATGAACTAAAAAGTTTTTGTGACTATACTCTAAATAGTAACCAGAAGTTGCAAAATGAACAAACATTTACCGTATATTGCAAAAATTGTCAAGAAACAGTGCTGATGTTTTGGAATGCCTTTTTGTCTGTCGTCAAGTTTTTTGGGCACGTGTATCAGTACAACGAGGCAGAAAGACGAATTTTGATCACTGCTAGCTGAGCGACCACTTCCAAAGTAAAAGAAGAAGATGCAAAAGACTAAAAATATAAAATCTATTGTTTTGTATACCATGTTCTGTTTGTTCGGTCTTTTGTTCAGTCTTCCTGACCACCTAGATTTCATAATGAAAGCATTTTTGCCCATTTATTCTCGCACACTCATCAGTTTACGTTTTGGGTTGCCCAGGATGTCATGCATCTAATGAAATCAGCATGGCCGTATATATATTCTTTATGAAAAAAATAATATTGGCCGCAGATATGTGCAACAAAATCGAGATAACGAGCTCGTAGCTTTAGCATCAGCCGCAAGGCAATCGATGCTCAGAGCCACAACTATACAAAGACGTCCATTGTAGATAAACGATCTTGATTGATGCGTGGATGCTACCATGTACAACAGTCTTCACTGCCAGCGGCGGCTATCATCGCTGACGGCTACTATCACTCTGTCTCTACACATCTGACCAGATCCCCAGCTGCCCTGCCGAGGGCTTCCGTTGGAAAGCAGCTAGGCTGCCAGTCTTGATTGTCCATGATATTTCAAAGAAGCCTACCATTCTATCTCTCAGCATAGTGTACTCGGTTCTCAGAGGGTTGTACATGAGGATCACTCTGGATGTGCAGGTTCTGCCGCTGATATCACCCTGTCTTTACACCTGGTGTGCTCTTACTGCTGTCCTGCTGATGCGTACTAGCCATGTATGCTGCCAGTCTTGGTTGTCCATACTATTAAAAAAAGACTACCACGAGTTATCTTTCATGTATACTGTGTTTGGTTCTGAGACGGCTGTGCACCAGACCTATTCTGAATGTAAAGGTTCTTCTGCAGTGATGACGATCGAACATGCCATTTTGGCTGGTTGCTACTGGAGCTGTTCTCTCATCTATCTGGCCTTCGCAATGTCGTTGCCTCTATTCGTTTCAACGGTTTGGCATGTTCAAGCCAGTCAGCCAGTCTACACCTAGTCATTTACACACTTCAGCTTGTCTAGTTGCTTTCGGAAGATACCAGTGTGAATGATGCTATCTGTGCCTTATCACAAAGGACTAGTCGTGGAATGTGTGTGGCCGTCTCAGCTTACAGAAGTTTTCACTGATGTGACAGTATCTTTGGTGCTATATGGGGTATCGCAATGTAGATGTTGATCTTGTCGACGCCATCTGCCGTCAAAGTCTGCTACATGAAGAGAACTTTGCGTCAAACCTGTACATTCGTATCGATCTAACACGTCTCAAAATCATCATTACCGTGAACAGATCCTTTGTTATGGGCAGACATCGTTACGAAATTCGTTGAACCAGACATTCCTTCCTTCACCCTCTTCCATTTGACCTACTTGGGAAGATGTGAATTGCTTAACATGATTAGCCTAGTCTATTAAGACAATAAGAGTGCAGTAAGATGAGCATTTAGAGTCTCTCAGAGAAACAATCACAAACTGACAAAGGTATTTCCACCGAATGGACGTTAATGGTTCTCAGTCCACGGACTTCGTGGTTGATGGTTGCCCCAATTGTATTGTCGATAACATTATTGGTTTGTAGATAGCTGGGTGACTCTTGTGCCATTCGCTGTAAGTGCTCAACTCTTTGTCTACCCTTTTCTCTGTGAAAGGGTTTGGTTGTCTCTTTTAGTTCAGTCTTTCGTTCTCTCTGTCAGTCTCTCTCTCTTATACATTCACTGTTTCTGTCCTATTACTTGCAATTGATTTTCGGGCAATGAATTTATCATTAAACGTATTGTTATCATACCATGTGATAAATGTGATATGTGAAATCACACTGCTATACTCAGGCAGGGTGTCCGTGCCAGGGTTTCCCTATAGTAGCGTCAGTGAGGCAAATCCTTTGACCACAAAACTCATTTCATGTTTCAATGCTGTTTTTCCTAACGCTACACTAGACTTAGCCTCGCCTTGCTAGCATCTCAACAAACCGAGTAACGAGTCCACCGAGGGTCACAAAGTACGCTAATACAACGTATTGACCCGGGGCTAGTGGCTGTACGGGTCTCTGGGCGCCTTCTATCGGCAAAATGACACTTCTGAGCCGTCTCACGCTCTCCACGAAGGCCATTGCGTCCCAATTACCTTCCTATAGAAGCTACGGATTGAAACAACCACGAGTTCGTGATGATATAGACGTTGTTGACCCGATATGCTCCCTCCTGTCAAACCACAGCGAAGTAAGTACCAGAGGATATTTATTATAGATAAATGAATGACGACCTTTATTGTACACATATACCTACTCGGTTAAGCACAGGTCACAACAAAAGAATAGTAGACAGATACATTGTGAAATTACTATAAAAATTATAAACTACATGTATTCGATTTCTCCTTTCTTCTTCGTAATGGTAAAAATGTAAGAGCAGATATGGTTCATAGTCAACAGTTTGTCTAAACTCATTAAAGATATAAATTTGTCTAAATTGCTTAGGTGTATGAAGTAGGAGAACATAGGCTGTATCAGTCTATAAAGCTCAGTTTTCTTTGATAGATGGAATGTAGAATCCATCTACACTGGATGGCAGAGACAGAGGACGGCATCATTCTGTATGTACATGTGATGTTACGAATATTTCCATGTGTGAGTATGTCGTATGTATTATTCAGCACGTATGGAGTAAAGAAAGCTTCCATAGATAGAGAAAATAGAGAGTAGGTAACTGTGGAATATGTAATGACATAGCTACTCTCATTGAATGAAAATGACGAAAATCGTAATAGATTGTCATTGAAACTAGTTGTGGGAATGACAAACATGACATGATGCTTTCGTCTGAGCTGCGAGCTCAGCTTAAAAGAAATAATAGGAAAGAAATGCATTACAGTTGCTTAAGTAGTAAAGAACATTTAGTCATTACTACTACTAATGTTCATGATGTGACGTTTTAAACTCCTAACATAAGCCTATCTCTACAAAGCAATAAATCACATACAGATGGTGCTGGAAATGGCATACGCAGATTACTACGGATGTATATATTTCAATCGCCGACCGATATTATAACTCTATATTGCCCCCGTCCCTAGGGATCCTGCGTTTGTTATCTCCGTCTGCAAGCCCAATGTCCTTTCTATCCGCGTCTGAAGACAACAAAAGGGGCCAAGGGAAATTTTTTAAAGAACTACTGAACGGTCTTAGCAGTTACGTACATCCTCACGTCCAAGGAGAATGCGCTTGTTTCTGAATGCTTGAATCTCTCAAGTTTGTTATTCCGGCAGTATTACTGATGTTGGATTTAGCATACCTTCATGAATGCCCAACGAATATATGTACACATCGTCCTGCTTGTTTAAAAGCTTGATGTATATGATACGTAGGTTCGTTGTTCACGCTAGGGTCAACGGAGAGCTATCGTATGCTTGCATGAAAGTGGGTTGGTAACATAACACAAGGTTATAATAGCGTTATAAATTCAAAAATATGTGAATTCGATTATTCGTCAACTGTGATTCTTTTATTGCTTCGGCCATCTGAACCGTTGCAGCCCTACACACTCGAACATTAAAGATTAACGTACTTATTTGCCGCAATCACCTTGAACTTGTCCGTCATCATCAATATAGATAAGGGTGATGTTGACGACATGAGATATAGATACAGATACCGTCCATACTGCAGTCCTGGTAAGATTGTTAGAAGATTATGCGATTGCTGCAGTGCACAATATTGTTTTTGCACGTTTTGTTTCCATATGATTCTTATCTAACCAAGTCTGTGCAATATTTTTTCTATTATACACATAGAATTTAAGAAAAAAAGTCAAGGTTTGTCAAAATAGCTTGCACAATACATGTATAAGTACTTTATTTATTCATCTATTTCTGTCTATTTATAGATAGTCTCTCGAGACTGGAATGCCCCCCCAAAAGAAGAAGCTTTATTCAGCCATTTCAACTCCGACATCATATGAAATACAGGACAGAAGAAACGGTACGTAAACAAATATGTACAAATCAATACAAAGCTAATAGATATACAATGAAATGGAGTTAGACCGGGGTGCAGTTAGGGCATGAGCAAGTGTACCGGGAACATATATTTTGAGGATCGAATCTGGTGGAGATGAGGTATTGATTGAGATATTTGGTATAAAACATCTAATATGGTAGTGCGTTCCATATGAGAAAGCTTCTTTATTTTGTTTTGTCTTCTTTGTTTTCTTTTGTATAATGAAGCAAACATATTGCAATTTGAAAAACAGGTGCTGCTTAAGGTGACATATGCAACGAAAGTGACAAATTATGCATCAAGAACAACGACTGACAAAGAACAAAACTGCATTGTTATGTCACAGTAATGTTATAGTTTGTGGGATATATACATTTGTCAAATACAAATGATGTGGAATTCGCGCAAGATATTTCCAGAAAAATGATATGCTTGATCTCTCCATCATTATGACCTATCTCTACATAATGAACTTACAAGGTATTAGTAATGATAACATGAACAGAAATGTTTAGCTAAAACAAAGACGTTCATAAACCTACTAAAGCAGCAGCCATAATCAATCCCGTTCTAAAGGATATGTTGGATCTCCATAGCATTATGATGTATCTATAGATGATGAACTTACAAATGTAACACAGGCTTAACTGATTACAAGAAAATGAATCTTCAGCTAAACTAAGAAGTTCATAAACTTACTAAAGCAACAACCACAATCAGTACCGCTCTGAAGGAGTTACTTGATCCCCTCAGCGGTCTGATCTATCTTTGCATAATGGACTTACAAATTAAAGAAAATAGTACCTGTTATCATTGCTCATGTTGAAGTGGAGAGATAGAAATGAATGACCCGACCCTACCATCGATCACAATCAACACAATCCCGCGGGATCTGCTGGATTCAGTTTAATCCACGCCTAATGAAATTACAAAATGGTAGGAGGTTCGCGACAGGGACTGCAGCTTAGACTTTCAGACTACAAAAATATTCATAATCCCTTTCATATTCTATATTCTGTTTCATATGATCTGCCTACCTATTAATGCGTAATGAAGCCATGCCTAATGGAATTATAAAATGGTTCGAGGTTCATGTTGGTTTTACATAGATCTGGAATACAGCTTAGTCTAGCAGGCTACAACAGTAGTCATGATCTTATCCATCTCATGGGATTTTCGGATTTCATTGCCACTTTTACGTAATGAGGTTTTGAAGCATCAGTACTAAAGTTTAGGGTTTATGTTATACAATGTCTCATTGATTTATACAAATATGAATCTATAAAAAAACAAATTAGTAGGAGCTTTGTGTTGGTTACGACGATCGGAAATACAGCTTAGACTAGCAGACTACAAAAGTAGTCATGATCTCTTCTATTCAATAGGATCTGCCTATACCATTATCACTCTTACGTAATGAGACTTTGAAGTATCAAACTTTAGCGTTTATCCTTCATCAATATTTACAAATAGGAATCTATGAAATCACAAAATAATAGGAGGTTTGTCCTGGTTATTACGATTAGAAATACAGCCTACACTAGCCGACTATAATATTTCTTTTTCATAGAATTTGCTTACTCTATTACCATTCTTATGCAAGGAAGCTTTGAAATTTGATATCAAGTTGTGGAATTTGTTCTACAAGGTCGTATTAAAGCTTGTGGAATGCAGGACGCTTAAGTCATTTGCTTATGGAAATCTTGTACATTTCTTTTATTTGAACGTTGTGCTGAAAACATTTATGTTATCAAGAATTATGAGACAGTTGGAAGATTCCGATAATGTGTTTATAGGTTCGCAAAATGCTGGGATTATGTTTATGACATTAAATCCTGATGGATAGACAACTTCGACAAGGAAAATAAGAAAATAGTATGGACACGTCAGCTTTTATAATAGGCACTGCAAACATCATGTTATCTACAATTCCTTCAGTTATCCATCAAATATGAAATAAAAAAGAACTCTCTCAATTTTACGGTTACCTAAATTACGTCTAATGCTAGATTTATGCATTTTGTGTACATTTGAACAATTTGTTTCGTTAGAGCTCTTTCCGAACTGTAAGGAAATCCTGTGGCATCTTTCTCGAGCTTAAAACAAATCCCAACTGCTGCCTACAAACTACCACCATGTCCACTCAGTGTCTTGGGGCGAGCGACCATCGGAGCGAACTAGACTTAACCAGGATGAATGAATATAAATTACCTCCATTGAGCGTCTCAGTTGAGCCATGTTGTTTTTAAATTCTCGGGCATAGCCTCTTTTAGCCCCTGAGTGTGCAACCATAACACAGCATTCGACTGCTAATTGCTTTTCAATAAAGCGTGTCCACAATAGTACCACATGGCGTTGTTCCACTCCACAACCTCTACAATCAGGGCAATTGACTGCATCATTCTAGGTTCTCTCTACTGGTGAGGCGAATCTGGGGGCATCCCTGAGGTCGTCTTACACGGCTGTTCAGGGAATCACTACAAATTTCGGACTCGTTCACTTCACGGTGTGTTTAGCGTTCCGCAGAGAGAGTTCTGCTTCCGACATGCCACAAAAATGCAATCCATATTTTATGTAGTTATCGGAGGGGCTTTCAGCAGTGGCTTTCAGCGCAGAGTAGGGGCTGCGGAGAAGGCACTCTGGGGTCGTTTGGCCCCGTTGCAATGTAATTTGTTTTGTCATATTTCATCCCAGTAGGAAGTATGGAAAGCTTGTTCATACATTTTTTGTCTTCAGGGGAAGATTCTTCAGTAAAGAATATAAAATAAAACGTGTGTTACATAAAAGCATATATAATTGCCTGTTTACGTTTCACATCTATGAAGACAAAGCAAAAAAGACATTTATGTTTGCCGCTCTAACCCACTTTATAAACTTTTCAGAGTTAAATTGTTTCGACCTCGCAACATTGACTCACTGTTATGGACTCATTAACAACCCTGTTGCAAGGTGTAAACCGCACATAACCTTGTAATTTCCTCTTTTCGCTGAGTACCCGCTTTCGATCGAGCGTCGGCAATAACTTTCCTTTCTTCTCTGCCAGCGATAAATGAATAATTCACCACGACGAGGTGTTATAGCTCAGCGGCATTTCATAGCGCGGTGAGGTTAGCGCGCGAAGAGAGATAAAGGTGGCCAGGGTCGCTCGATTCATTTCCACAACACGTTTCACGGGGGGAAATGAGCGGAAGACATGCGTTAATTCACTAAAGCTATTACCCACGCGGCAACGCCACTGCCTGTCGTCTGCCTGTGGGCAGCAAGCCGCGGGTGCCGACACGGGTCAGATTCGTGATGGCTCCCGTTTCCAGCATAGAAGTCCTCGAAGGAAAACACTTAATCCGCGCAAATTGAATTACCAGGAAGGCGTAAATCTCAACAGCTTTCGGGAAAGCTCCAGTCTTAAGAAAGGGCAGCCTTTTATGTGAATGTAATGATGTTTTTCCCTTGTAGTGAACATTTAGGTCTCCTTCCAATAAGTTAGTATACATTATAACGCGTAGAGTTGATTTTTATGGAATTGTACTCACTGCCGAACATGTTTTCGTGAGACGGATATAAAAATGCTAATGAGAAAACTTAGATTCCTTAGATACTTTTCCCCATTGACACAGATAATTGGTATCAAAAAGCATCAATAATCTTGTCTATAGTAACCACATTTCCACCTAGATATCAAAGAGATATGTAGGAGTTTATATTTTACGAGTATATCATTCTATATAGTTAGCTTGGAATATATTCATTTTGCCATCGGTGTTATTCCGAATACCAAAAGGTACGGAGAGGATGATAATCTTTATATATATTATGTACAAACGAACAACCGTTGTGTCATCTGATCAAGGAAAAAGGTCAACTTGATAGTCGCCAATACCAAGTACGATAAAAAACTCCACTTGATTGTTTCCATTTCCATCTTTTACCGAAATATGTTGAACTGTCTTCGTATCCAATGCAGTCCATGCTATCGTTTAATATTTGTATTTATGATTTTGTGAAGATTTCTTTTAAGCATTCTGCTTTCGCTCCATCCTTAATAAATAGATAAACATTGTATGATATGATAAATTAAATACTCTATCCATTTCTGTACAACTAGTGTTCCAACGCAAGAATCCTAATGTAGTAGCACACAAATTATTGGTGACGAAATCGTTCTTAGAACAAGGAAATTACAAGAAAACAGTAGGTGTTATATTGGGATGGAGGAAGCGATGGAGGAAGTGACTTGATTTGATTAAACACTTGTTAGCTCATCGACGATTGCTCCCAATCCAATAGGTTAATCCTTTAACCCTTACTACATTTTGCTGATCATATTGCAATCAATCTTTAGTGGCATCCGTGGTCAAATAACCAACGTGCAACGCTTTGAAAATGATTTCATGATTTGGATACTTAGATACTTTATTCACTCCATTAGCTTTCATACAAGTACAAACAAGTGCGTAGCTAATCATCCTGGAGTACTAAAACAAACATACATATAACAAACTACATTGAAATTGATCCAAGTATCCAAGTATCATGATTTGAAAAGACGTACAGTCATACCTGAGTGTACAAGTGACCACCTCTCTATCCGAGGGCCACCTGGCCAACACGACCACTTTTAGGTGGTCTCCTAGATAGGTTTTATCATTCACACAAGTTTTACGAATCCTGTCTGTAGTGACCACCTGTTCACATGGACCAGCCTGAGGGTTAACGGTCCAACTGAGTGGTCTTCTTGGGCAGTTTTGACTGTATATACCAGATACTGCTGAAGAGAATTGAAGAGATAGTCATGGGAAAGATCGCAAGCGTAGAAAGACAACCGTTAGTACTTCCGTGACCGTGAAGTGTTGAAATTGAACAATAAGGGATGCGGTCAAACATCCTTCTGATGTTTATCAACAATTCCACCATTATTAACACCGTTGCAAACGTTGCTTCGCGATCGACCAGATAGTCGTTTCAAACACTTTTGACGCATTTGAAACCATAGTAGCGCTACAGTCACACAACTGAACGTCTTTTCGCGATGGTTTGAATTCACCGCGAAAACCCCGAACATAGAACCACCGCGAACATTTCTGCATTTGCAGCTGTGACTTCGACTGGGGTGCTTATATAATTTCTTACAAACCATTTCAGTACGAAAGCAGTGATTTCACCGGCTTTCACATTGTTATCCCAGTGTAATCTATTTGCCTTTGGAAGTGCAGTGCTTAGGTCTTCTCGTTAAACCTCTTACTTTAAGTGTCGTTTATTCTATTTGCACCACTCAAAAGTTTTACGTGTCGCCATTTCTCTTTAGTGGTATGATAGCCTGTTAATTTGATATGTTGCACTTGTTATGTGTTGGCTCTGCTGTAGATATAAAGCATCGTTACAACATCAAAATTGGAGTAATTATACATTTTAGAGTCTTATGGGAAGTTTTGAAGGTTTTCTGAGCGTCGATTCTTCTTTGATCCCCAAGGCATTTATATACTGAGTATAAAACTAACTATGGCCATATATGACTAATAAACTATGACGTTAAGTGGTACATTATACTAATCAGATTCAGTCAATGTGGACGTTATGACCTTTATATTGCAATGACGTTCAAATTGCCTCAATGATCAACAATACCGTAGCATGCCCAGGACAAAAGGTACTGAAACCGATAGTCCTGCTGCAGTTTAAGGAAAAGCCGCTAGTAGGCACAAAATCAACCTTGACCTCACATTCCAAATATCGTCACAATCCATCCAGAGGTTACTAGTCATAAGTTATTGCTCCGGAAATACAAATACACAAACACACATAGACGTGCGCCCAAAGCAATACCTCATTTTTTTTCATGAAGGTAATGATATTTTGACGCCCATTGGTTGGCTAATGGCCTGTGGCACACCTGAAGGACTTCAGTTCCTTACCAGAGCAGCTTGTTCCAATGACCTAAATGACCAACAAGACCATAGCAGGTTCAGGCCAAAATATACAAAAAACGGTAATCCTGCCGCAGTATCAAGGACAGTCGCCAGTAGGCCCAAAATCAACATTGATCTTTGTCTTTCGAGCATCTACTCACATTCCAAATATCGTTACAATCCATCCTGCAATTCCCTGTCGGAACAGCTTGCACATCTGTTTGCCCTGTTAGGAAGATTAAGTATAACTTATGGTCCAGAGGAAGGGTTGCACAGTCGTGCGTTGAGTACCTTCCATGTGATCCGTTAGTAGATACATTATTCAAAACGGGCCTTATGTCTTTATCAAATGGTACACAGGCTCCTCACCTTGTTTTAGCGGTCACCCGTACAATGTTCCGAGCGCTGTTTGGGCGAAAATGCCATTCGTCAGAATCAACCCAGACCTAGTTTAGTTACAAAGCCAGCCAAACTTTTAGCTTACCATTTTTCATGGCATGGATGTCGTTTTCATACATGCCAATGTAGGTATATTTTGTTATACTGACCCACCAATGATAGCTACGGAAAATTTCTCTTCTAGCCATTATCTTTACGACTCCTCTTCAGAAGCTATATAAAGGAGAACCTTCCGGAGTTATGATTGAGTAAAGGAAGCATTTCTTAACGTTGCTTTTGGAAGTAGAAGATACATCTTACGAGACGTTCTCGTGTATGAAATTCCCAGAACAACATCCGGAGATCAATTTTCCCACTGATAACTGTTCCCTCAGGAAATTCTCCGGCGCATCAAATGTATTCCTCCGCCAAACGTAGGCAGTATCAGCCATGCATTATTTACATTCCATTTATTCCTCCATCAAGATGATATCTCCGTCTTATGAAGGTCCGTCCGACGCCGCTGGACTACTTTGGGCGGAAGGAGTGATTCATCAATGTTTGTCAACGGACAGATGAGGACTTGCTAACAAGTCTCGCATCTTCGTAGACACGAGCAAGCGTCTTGAAAGTCGACAGGTGAGGAGTTTATCAAGGAGTGGAGAAGACATCTATGGAACTCGTTGATGAAGATGGTTTGAGGCATACTCAGTCCAAGATGCTTTGAAACATACTAAAGGCAAGATGCTGTGAGGCATACCTAAGGCATTTTGTTAAGCAGTAATTTAGACATAATGAGTGGACTTCGTAGGGATGTACATGTACATGCAATACAATTCGTAGTTGAGACTGCTTGAAAGGCTTACCAGACGAGACTTCACTGAAATTGACTAAACTTAAAAAACCTAAACTTAAACTTAAACTTTTACTTGGCTAATGTGAATATTCACACTTTCCTTACGATGTTGCTATTTTTTAAAAGTTTAGGATAAAACAAAACTGTTGTGATGAATAACGTTGGCGCAGTTTTTCCGAAATAACGCATTAACAGCAAGATTCCTAGTCTGTCACACTGGTACTGATTGTAGGCCACGTCCTAATAGCGATATCTCCGACTGGTCCAATATGCACCGCCGCTACCGTGCGCGATTCTCGCTGACGATAACGGAGGAGTATCAGCGAGCCCGGCGTGTCAGGCCCGACTTAATCTTCCGGATGGATGGGTCCTTGGGGCGGCAGAAACAGGTGTGACTAGACATGGCGAAATTACACGGAGACGGCAATCAGGGAGCCGAGCGGATAGAACCGGTGTCAGGGAACTGAGATCAACTTTGTCTTACTAATTTATAGGTTCCGTGGGAGCGCACTCACCCAGACTTGTTAAAGTGACTGCTATGTATGACCGACTACTGTATCAGGGACTTTTTGTTTGCTCTAGTTTACTCCCTGTTTTCATTGGTAAGATCTAGAGTTTTAGAAAGTTTACGATGTAGCAACTCTTTTGAAGGATTTTAGCAGTAGCGGACAGGCCAACCAAACTAGTGACAACTGATTATATGATTAAACTAATAAACAAACGAACGAACAAGTAAGCAAACAAATAAACAAACGAACAAGCATCATTTTCAAGAATGAGACGTCATAGAAACCCGAAAAACATAAGTTGTAAGGTGGCTACCTTGTGCAATCTTAAGAGGCGAATTAAACTGTACTGTGTTTGTGGAAGCAATTCAGGGGTTTTGACTTTATATCATGGGACAAACAATTTCTATGAAAATGAGTGCAAGCATTTATTTTTCATCCAGTTTCAGGAGTTGCAAGATGAACTTTCAGACTGCAGTTTTTGACCCATTCCTCTGAATTGAAACTTTCGTTCAATCAGCATACAAAAAATATGAACTGTATCATTTGATTGACATTTGTGAACAGTTGAACACCCGAAAGGACTCGTAAGAGGGAACGGCAGCACCTTCATAAGACTTTAACACATCTAAGCTGTGTACGGCTGATAAGACCTTAAAAGCCAGTACGACGAACCCCAAACTTATTCCATTAGGAGTTCTATACTTCTGTGTGTGTCTCTGACGTCACAGAGGCACGAAATATGAAATCAGCGCCCTCTGCTCACCAGATGGCGACACCGCGGAGTTGGAGGAGCTGCATATGAAGACGTATGGAGGTTCTTTATCGTGTCGCAATGATTACACACAACGGTAGCAGCGGCGGTACGCCTGTCGCCCGTGATAGATTATGCTTGGCGGAGTACATTTACGGAAAGAAAAAGACAAGAATCCAATTTCTGCTCGACCAAACTTGGTGAATACCACGGAAAATCGTCCCGACGTTTTGCTGTTGGTGCGGCTGAGTGCAGGAGCCGCGGCGCCGGGTCTAGGTGGCTGGATTATCCGACAACGGTTGTTCAAGTACGGGGGTCTAACGTCCGCTAAGATGATATCGTCTCCGCCTAACAATACTCACGAAAACAGGCGCCACACAGAAAAGTTTGCCATTTGTCTAGCTGTACGGTGCATTATGTTGTAATGGTGGATTAAGCGCAATGCTTGTCTTGCGTAGAGTGTCCCCATAACGGTGCGATCTAATGTAGCCTTAATGAAGTCGCAGGAGGCGTACACTGTGTTCATTATTTATCCCCGGAGATGGCGCGACGTGAGCTGACTACAGAGACAGGAGAGAATATGTGATCTTTTGCTACAAAAGCAAACTAAAATGATAGAAAGTTTTTACAATGTTATTTCGTCTTCACTTCACATATATAATTTACTTCAATCATCTCCCGAATCTTGCTTTGCAGGCTTAAAAATAATCAAAGTATGTTTTAAATGCCATTGAAATTCTAAGCAGTTATTTGATTATGAGCATTTTATGTTAAACATAAAATGGTCATGATCAAATACTTCGATGATGTTCGCATAGCTATCGTTACGATAAGTTATATTGTGACATAAAAGTTTGTAGCGCATCTTAATTTGTATACAGCCAATTGCAATCATACAGACATTGCCAATCACTTATGTGTAATTTGTTAAACGATGATTGATTGCTATATGGTATGATTATGTCCTGCTTTTCCATCGTATCTTTCTTCTCCATCACTGCTGGGTCTCCGAATTTTATAGATAATCCACGGTCATCACAGCTTTGTTGATATGAGTATCTTGGACTTGACTTGGAGCGTTTCACTCTCCGTAAGATTAGAGCTAGTGCTCATCCTATAGAAATCGAGACAGGGAGAAACTTGGTCTCAACAAGCACTGAAAGGATTGATGAAAAACAGGTTGTGACTGGAGGTAGTTGACAAGACAAGAGGGTCTTAACTATGGTAAATTGGACGGGACTGTTTTAAAGTGGCTTATGACTAGAGGTGGTTGGCTTCGCCAGGTTTGACTGTACATGTAATTACTGGTGTCTCAGAGGATTATGTAGATATTACTAAGAATGTGTATTTTGATAAGCAAAACCACTGAAAGTTGGGCCTTTTCCTTCGAAATAGAAGCACTAACTACATTCTCAGTACGTGTACTCTGTAGACTCAGTGAGATCATAATCATGTCAAAACTCTGGCCGGAAGGTACTTCATAGAGAAGCTTTTATTTTATCAGAATTCGAAAAGACACTCCCGTCAGAACTGTCAGATCCGTACTACAGATAAGTAGCCCACGCCGTGTCAATTATCGCCGGCTCCTTTCCCCATCGCGCTCGCTCTTATTGGATTTGTGTGTTTTCGGCTGCTCTTGTCACGTGTCAATGTCCATCACACGCGCAATTCCTGCTTCGATTCGACCTGATTCAATTTGGAGTCTGTTGGGCTTCCATAAAAGCCATTAGGGCCGTAGATCCGAGGGAACATACGCTGATACCCACTAAGAGGGAATCGTATCAGCTGCCATGTAAAGACAAGAAAAATTATGTTCTTGTAAATTCCAACCGCTCTGGTAAGACGTATCGTTGCAAAATGAATCAAACGTCTTAATCTTTTCTCAACGACTAATTGAAGACGCAAAATCAGTTAGAATGCTACTATATTTTAGATTTTAAGATTTATTATGCCAAGCTATCCGCCATCCCTGAAATTTGAATAAAAAAACAAGAACATCAACGTTATTCTAGGCATATTTACAGCCCTAAAGTGGATGCATCGAGCAAAGTTGCTAAATTCAGATATCTTTTATGACATCATTTTAAACGCATCTACTATAGATATTGGTCAATGTCCATCAAAATCCTACAAAAAGGTATTTTTGCAGTCGCTTTTATAAAGTGACTGCCATTGGTTTAACGCTGATCGGTGCACCGCCAGAGGTTCAGATATCATAGATTTGAAGCTATCATGGCCAACGGCTTGATAGGCTCATCTTTGACATGTGCCGCAATCCTGTACTGATAAATGATATTTAGCCCTGATTCTTTTCTCTGCGATCCCCTGTCAAAAAGCTTTACAATATCGAAGCTTCTATTTTCTATCTAAAATTGATGACCAGTTTCTCTTGAATATCCTAACTCTGACCTGAAGATAAAAACATACCATCAAAAACATTTTCAAAATTTGTGTTGTACCCGGGTACCTAAAGACAAAACAAACATGCTTTAAACAAATAAACGGCAGTGAGAAGGTTTTTTTGAATTAAAGATACGACACACCCCTACGCGTTTTTCACATTAATGCTAGAAAGATATCATACTTTTCTTTTGTAAATTACGTAAAAAAAATACATTTTCTTGTACCTGTCTGCCGGGGAGTTTGCCAACCTCATTACTTTGCGCTCCCTTGGGACTCGTCATCAGTCTCTGTGCACATATTACACACACGAGATTATGCCATCTGCCTGACTAATTAATCACATTGTGACTTTTCAATTAAGCGATGTAATTGTCTGCAGCGGCTGCTCTTGTGCCTTTATTAGATACGAAATTTCGCCCATCTATCTTACTGTATGCTTGTGACGTTCATACGGATTTTTCTATAGACATGTCTACATTCACATAATGCAGGCATATTATTAGTTTTAAGAGACTGAAAACAGATTATACTATTGACGTTTTCTTCAATGAGATTAATGACAAAAATGTACTCGAAAGAAAAGTCACCTCATGTGCTCTTTTGAAGGAAGGCAAATATACATAAGAGCTTCAAACCGTTGAATAGATGCAATAATTTGTTTTTTTTATCGAGAAGTTAAATTTTTCTTGTCTTTTTCTAATGTCATTGCTGACAAATACTGTAAACAAATAGTGAATTTGATTTGCCACATTTTTCAGCAAGATATTTCAGGCAAACTTTCGACGTGTCTTACTCCACTCTCTCCTCGGCAGTCATATTAACTTAAGAATCTGTAAATGATTTATAGATATTGATTAAAGCAAACTTGACAGACCTTCACTGCTTTGATTGCAGCGGAACCCAAGACTTATTGATTACGTTCAGGTTTGAAAATTACTCACTGAAGGGGATTTTATAGCAAAGCATCGAGACTAAATCCTGGGATGAAACATATTATTCTGTCATTACGTCGTGTCTATTTATAATAAAGTATTAAACGTCTGTAAGTTAAACCTATACGAGAGCGTTAAATATGAAATATCCCCAGCAGTTATTACCGATGGTATCTGTAGCGGAAAAGTGGAGTTATGATGATGGTATTCAGAGCGGTAATGAACTTGTATTGTCTGTTCCGTCAACTTGGGACATGCCGTAACTTCTGTTATATGACGCTGGGGGCGGGTCTGTTGGAAAAAGGATTCGCTTCACTTTGTTTCAAAGGTCGAAAGGAATGTTGCCACATTTCAACGTGTACGTGAGTCGTTGTTTGAGGATACCGAAAAGAAGAAGGCTAGTTTGATTAAGATATTTTCTGCTATAAACTCAAGGAAAAGATGAAAAGAAAATACATCCTCTTTCAAAAAAGATTTACACTGTATGCGCGACTATAATGTGTAACGTATTTACACAAGATAGATTTGATAAGATATTATTCTGCTATAGATTCAAGGAAAAGATGGAAAGAAAATACACCCTCTACCAAACAATATTTACAGTGTATGCGCAGCTGTATAGCGCAGCTGTAGTGTAAAACGCAGTCTTTTGTAAAGAGAGAGACTTCCAGAGAGCGTTTTGTTATCATCATCAGTAACTTTTGTACCACTACCAGGAAACTTCCAAAACAAGACCCAAGACAATCGTCCCAGAAATGTGTATACCAAGCAATGTGTCTTCACACAGAAGCCTTTGTTAAAAAGCTACTACATTATGCTACGCCGCACAGCTGTGTTCACCTAGTAAGCTCTATTTAAAACACCAGGATATATCGATACTTATGCCTCTGTCTCCAGTACTTTTCCTCTACCAGATTTTGCTGCATTGCTCCGTTCCAGGTGAACTGTGTGGCACTTCCGTACTCGACGTACCGATACAGTTGGGATTACGTCCATGTTTAGACGACAAGTAAAGCTACCTGTCGTCTTTATCTCCGCTAACGTCTGCGCCGAGTACAGATAAGACGTCAAACTTAAGGTAACATGCTATATGCATGGCGAGTTGGATCATCGTCACAGGCATGTTTACCATAAAAATGGTCCCAGCATGTACCCTTGAGGGACCCCACCTAAACTAGAATTCCTTATAACAGACATGTTTTCCCCTTTTTATGACTTTCTTTTACATTAGGCATGTATTTCTGATTTGGTTTAAACTATACTAAAGCAAAGACCAAGGCAAACAAAATACATCTATTGTAAATTCGCTCCCTGGTCATGGACATGTTAACCATAAAAGTGGTCCCAGTATGTACCCTTGAGGGACCCCAACCAAACTGAAATTCCCTACAACAGACATGTTTCTCCCTTCTTATGATTTTCATTTACAATAGGCATGCATTTCGGGTTCCCCACTACAAGATATATCTCGTAGACTAAAGCATACGCTTCCTCATAACCTTTCCCACGCACCCCAAGGTGTCATTAAGATATAATGATAGACTACAGACGCGCCATTTTACCAGGAACCCAGAGCTGTAATTTGCAACCCTACCAGAGGCCTTTATACATTAAAATCAAATCATACGGCGGAAACAATTATTCTCGCTGTTTTATGTGCCACGTCTACACTGTATTCATAATCGATTGTTTCGGGGTTGTTGTACAATAAAAGTCGACCCATAACACCATTAAAATAATTGCAATGTTACTGTAGCATGTGCATAAGTTTAAACATATATTTTTGACACGTACATGGGGTTTGTACATGTGTATCACAATTGTATGCGCGACCGACATTGTAACTGATAAATGTATTTGCAGTAAAGCAGTATTGGAGTGTAAGGAAAATGACACATTAACACAATGCAAGTACGTCATATCCTTAATATACACATTAGAAGTGATTTAATATATTGTGTGATTTAAACATAATGCAAGCAGGCAACTAAAGGAACAGAAGCTAATTTGGGTACACTATACGAACAAGACCAATTCGAAAAACAACGATTTTAGCCATCTTTTAAAAAGTTTAAACCCCAGTTGAAGCCGATCCTACAACTTGCCGAGCGCAAGAAGAAAAGTGATTTGATCATTAGGGGAAAATACTTCAGTAGTTCACGACTTAACATATCATCCGGCAAACCTGAGGCAAAACCCTCTTACAGGGAGGCGGTCCCTGTATGGACCCTTGAGGGACGCCGACGGTATCAAAATATATGGGACCTTAGATGAACCCCCTTGAGATCAGTCCTGCCAAGCTTGCGGTTACCTGATACTAGATGTAGAAAGAACATCAAGTGCCTAGTACGTTAGCTCTAGCCAAAATTGTAGTTAAACTTCTAGCGGTCAATTCAAGCCTAAACAATACTGACATTGAAACAATGAATAGCTTCAAATGAAACGTGATAACTTGTGTCACGTCACCTGTATCAAGTAGTACGAACGAGTACAAATCATCTTGCATATTCACTGGTGTCGTCAAGAGGTCCAGACGTTATTGGAAATGATCGCGTGTCAAGTCGTAACGTAGTCCGATAACTACCCAGAAAATAGAGCATTACACATAATCTACTGTAAATCTGTTTCAAAATCATTACAGCTTCCTGGACCGGAGACATAAGAGCTTTCGCACACTTGAAAATTGCTACATTGACTCAGAAGAAATCTAACTTCATCGCACTACTGTGTATATGGCGAATCCACGGGCAAAAAAATAATTGAGTACGTAAGTACTTCCTATGAGACTTCTTGCATCATATCAGTATTCAAGACGTATTGTATCACAACTACTTACGATTCGCATCCCGTCGTTGATTCCTGCATCCTTAGTTTAAGACAGTTACGTTTGTATCTTGATCTTTCTTTGTTGTGATTATGTCTACGGGCAAAAATCCGCATTTCTCAGATGTGGGCAGATTTTTATCATCACCGCCAGGCATCGCGCAGAAGACCTGAAGTTGAGCCTTACTATTATCACCGAACCCTAGGGGGTATGCACTGCCATTCATCTATTTAGTGATTAGGCGGCGTGTTGGGGAATGTCTTGACCGCTGTGTCTTATCCACATTCCAGGAGATATTAAGGCCATGAACGTTGCCATGGCAATGGTTATCACTGCTTTGTCACACAGTACAAAGGAAAAACCTCCACACAAACTCGATTCAAGTTTAAGCTGTCAATCCAACACAAAGAAAGTAATGTTATGGAAAATGTTCCAACACAAGAGGATAGGCTTACCGAATTTTCTCTGGGCTTTTTCAGGATACATGACCTTACGGAACTGTGACGTGAGCAATAGGTCAAAGGTGATTGGAAGTCGGTATCACCCGCCGCCCTGCTTCAATGAAGGTTAGTAACAAAGAAAGTAAATTGTCATACGAAATTTCTGTCAACAACTTGGCCTTCATCGGTCATTGTTTCTTTATGTTGTATAAGAAATCTTAACTTGAATGACATTATCTATCAACACAGACTATCACGCTTGATTAGTATCTAATCAGCTTGATATAAAACAGGCAAACGCAGATTTGCGTATTACCATGAAATAGACACGGTAACAATGACTGATTTTTTTTTTCCTTTCAATTTCTTGGCATCCTTTCGGGTTTCTGAACTAGGGATCACCATGGATGACCACGCGCTGCCCCCAAACGCATAAAGGTTCATAACCCCGTTAAGAGTCAGTACTTCATCCCTTGGTAAAAGTAATTGTGATCTTTCAAAACCTCTCCAGAAGGAACTTAATTTTGTTTAGGCTTGACAGCTTCCCTTACAATGGAAGCACCATGATAGAAAGCTAAAGATAGGGAAGGCTAGCATATTTCCCCCGCGGGCTTGGGATTATATTTGTTATTAAGAAGAAGAAGGGTATGAAATCCAGCCGGCGTATGATTTTTCCCTGACTTCGACAGAAAATCGCCTACAAGCTTGAGTAAGCAATATCTATAGCGGGAGATAAAACCGCCGCCGTTTTTCATCCTCGGAGGTACATCGGCGGGCACAGCCGCGATGGATTTCTAGCCGCTGGCCGCGAAGGGATGTTATCGCGCAGTTATCGACAAGCAGCCTTGTCGCTCTGAGCACTTCGATCGCAATAAAAAGTTGTTCCTGCCGCCGTTGATAGAGGAAATCGTTCCCCCTTCGTGTCATCGCGTTAGCGAGGGATAAAAAGGAAGGCGTTTGAAGCAGATAAAGGGTGCACACATCGAGTTGGTCGTAGGCAGTAGTAGAAGGAAGGAATTAGTGATCTTGATAATTCTTTACGTTAGAAACGCTGGAATGGTTTTATTCATTTATCGTATTCACATATGCAGGATTTAAAAACAAGCATCTACTGCCTGCTGTATGTGTGAATCCTTAAATTCGATACATTGTGCACAAAATAAACTAAAAATAACACTAGAACAACATGAGACACTGGAACACTGAGAAATGTATATTATCATCACTATATGTGGATTAGATATCTTTAAAAAGTTGTGAATGGTTTTCATCGATTTCACACCATTGCCCTTAACCTCAAGAGAGGTGATAGTGATAGATGACAGATGGTCGTAAATATGGTGATTCAAATGGTCGAACGGAGTTGAAATTAATAATAATAGCCCGTCCGCGCCACGCCGCTTTAAAGTTTGTAATTTTTGTTCCTGGTCGATTGAATCTTACTCATCAAATAGAATAGCCCGTCCGTGAAAAAGAGGACCAGAAGGTTAAAACTGTTTATTTTCCGTACGAGGGAAGACCAGTGGGGTGTCCATAGTTCCGGTCACACGCGGTGCACACAATTACCTGGACTGTACATCCTTAATTTCTGTAATGTCTACCAGAATCCTCGGGTTTGTATAAAAGTTGGCCAAAATATGACCAACTAATCATGCTCCTCTGGCATATCATCATTATCATTGTTATGTAATGTAAGGGCTCCCTTGTGTTAACTGAAGGGACCACCCTAAAGATTGATTAATAAATAAATTAGTATTTTGTAAATCCACGTTCTAGCAACTAGCCTTCGGGCATGAACTTGGAAATAAACTTTTTATTATTCAGACAGCTGTTCATTTTTTCAGCAACCCAAGAAGTCTGCTTGGGATTACGATCTCGCCACAGAGGGCCGGACTAATCTCTGACAGACTACTTTCGTTGTTAGCAAAGTTGGCTGAATGATTTACCCGATGAGTTATCCGGCAATAAACTTTTACATTACCTACCTGGTCCCTATTCAAGAACACTATGTTCGACGGGTAACACGCCGAGAGAGGGAAACGGGCTAGATGCTAGACTATAGTTTTTGTCCTCGGGGGGCTGTTAACAACTCACTACATCTCGTCCCAAACTAACACAATCACGTGGACTCATCACCTTTCACATTCACGATGACAGTAAGATTTACGGTCGGCCCAAGTCGGCGGCTCACTACCGCGGTCTTCTTCCTCATTCATCCTCATTACTACATGCCCAGACATAAGCACCAGCATCGTAAAGTAACCTGTCTTTCAGACGGACGGGCGGCGGGTTCCATCAATGATTCATGGAGAGTTTTCAGCTTTCACCGGGCTGGCCTAACCGCCTAGCTACAACCGACAGGGTTTGCGTTTTGGTTTTTGTCCAATTCTAGGTATTTCATCATAACGTAGAGATATCGTTCTCAATTCTAATTCTTTTTTTTATTTTTTTGCCCTCTTTTGTCTCGTTCTTATTGCTTTCTTCTCTTAATTTGTGTCCTTTTGTTTATTCTGGGTATTTTAAGTTTGGAAATAATATAATTGTTATATTTGAATTGTTTTGTTCTCTTTCGTTCTCTCTCTTATTCCTTCCTTCACTTCTTCCGTCCTTCCCTCACTTTTTTCGTCCTTCATCTGTCTTTCCGTCTCATTTTTCCTTCATGTTCTCGTTCTTGCATATTTCTTGATGCTGTCTTTCCATTTAGTTTATCGCCATGTTTTTTGCTCCATTAGTTTTATAGCCACAATTCCCGATCCCTACAAAGGCCTCTCTGATACCTTAAACCAACCTAGGGCAAGGGCTTCCAAATATGAAAGAAAACTGAGAGAATCCATACCAATAGCTGTAGATGGGTAGACACAGGGCCAACGGCAATGTTAAAAATCTTGTAGAATGCTTAGATATTAGAATAGATGAGATCTCAATAATTAACCACAAAATGCTGTCTTTACGATAGTCGTTGTAGACATGACGACATGTATGAATGTCTGATCAATGCTTTTCCAACAGTCCCTTCTGAACCGTAAATTCAAGAATCAATCGAAAAAGGTATAAAAGTATCTATCGGAACTTCACTTTCATCAGTGACCATCCTACAATTTATATCACTCCCCAACTTTCCCGACCACAGGTATTTATATTCGTGAGTTGTAACCTTTGTATATTGAGGGAAAAAAACTGGTGCCTTAGGTCCAACTGAAGGCTATACTTAAGAGACTTAGAGTACCGGCTAGTGAGCTATAACCCTGTTTAAAGGCGTCCTCGAAGCTATGTTCGCTCTCTGTAGTCCTTCAAGCTCTTGATGATTGCGAGTTAGCGCATCTAATATTTCAAATAGGGTTAGTTTTAAAGAGCTACCCAAATGATAGTTTACGAACACCTACAATTTTGATAAAATGAGAAATGGAGCTTACAGAGATAACATAGAAAATGCTGTGAAAACAGCGTTTTCTTGTTGAGAGAAAGAAAAACTAAGATGGAAAATGTGAATTTTCTAACGTTTCTAGTCAACATATTATAACGTGACAAAGATGTCTAATAGACGACTTAAATCAAAGTAATAAATAATCTTTTAGAAAGAAAACATTGTTGAAAGTTTGTAAAATATATATGTACAGTAATCCGATGACAAGTAACTACTAGCTGCCCGGGCTTACCTACTCGTTATGTCTATAATGTCACACCAAATGTCACTCATGAAGACTTTATGAGCAGTTCTAGTTCACTGCGTCCTCTACCTACATCTACTTTAATCTTTGATGAGGGGAAACTCGCGGAAATTATTGACAATGTATTTACGCTAGGAGGTACTGTCACTTATACCCCTATCCCACTAGGGCGGCGACCTCGCTAAGCTCTCTCTGCGACCTAAAATTGGCCAGGGCGCTCAACAAATTTTGTAGATAAAAAAACGAATCTTTTCATCCTTTGTGTGTTTTGTTGCGTTGTAATTCATGCCTTTAACATTTTTCATGATGTTCCAATCATGAATTCAAGGCTTACACAAATCCAACTTAGTCGCAGCGATGGCGCAGCGAGAGCGCCGTCTAGTGGAATGGGGGCCTAAAGGTGCGGCTACAGTCGTTGTACGAGTTAGGATTTCCGTCTATAATAGAACTTGCCGACAAGGATCTTCGATAAATTTTTCCGCAATAAGACTGCTAATTTTGAACGACACATCCAAGATAATCTCCTAGTGGTCCTGAATTTGCTCACGTAGGACGAATGCGACCGGTGTCAAAGCGATTTCGCCCCCTCCCTAGCGATTCCACCCCTTGGTGTAAAATCTCAGGGGTGGTGTTGGAAACACTGGGACACCTGGGCCTTCAATAAAAGATGTTACCGGTTTTGCGCCGGTATGTAATTCCCTTTACAACTTGTAATGACAGAGTTCAGCGTCTTTTTAAATGTCATGGTTCTATTTGCAAGCCTGAAGTGTAGCATTATTTCTCATTCTGACTGAAAGCCAAAAGAAAACATACGATTTGCATTTGAATTTTTGTTGGTTATTAGAAAATCTTTTACCATCAATTTACTGTCACGGTGTTACATACAAAAGTTGCTTACAGGGCTTTTTCTTCAACCTTCGTCGCTTCTTGCCTTAGACTAATTGTAAGAAATATCATGGTTTACCGCATCATTTTGAGACACCTTGCTTATTACTGAGATAGTAATTGGATTTTCAATTGTATACTCTCTCTATGTTACTTGTATTAACAAAATCCAGTTATATAAGAATGAGAAACGCACTGCGCTAGTCTTAACTCCTTTCCCGTTACACTTTTCCCTCGGGAAGAGGCTGTCTTCTTCCGTAACTGTTCGCACCACTCCAAATTTTACACTCAGCTGCGTTCCTTATGAAAGAAGATTTCACGGGTTGAAGCGAAGGTGTAAATATGAAGCCGAGACAACGTCACGCCATTTCAGGAAAACGTTCCTTCCGCAGCAGCACGTGAAGTTTAACTAATGCGCTTGACGGAATACAGATACAGGCACCTCGGATGAACGAACAGCCACAGTTCGGCGATTTCTCCAGGTAGTCCCATGGGCTAGCGCACCGCAAATGTCACAAATTTGGAAAGGGGCTGCTGTTATATTAACAGGAGTTGTTTCTTTCAGGTTGGTTATTACGGAAACCCGTTGCGCAGTTGTTTCGAAAAGCTAGGCGGTGGAAGATTACGAGGTTTGATTTATGCAACGGAAGTTATGAAAGATTAGCAATTTCACCACGGTGAAAACAAGAAGATATAGACGTTTGTACCGACTGATTGTGAACATAATTCTATGTCCAAACCTGCTTGACATGCTAGAATACTTCGTAGCTGAACATCAACGGGTAGAAAAGTACAAAAATGTCCTATCCATAGAAGTCTCTAGTCATTTAACAAGGCACATAACACACACAAACTTCGACTACAGGGAAACTTACAGTAAGGGAAAGTGTAATACTCATGAGCTAACTATTAGCACCATAAACTGATGAACATGAGCTTATCGCTTTTTACATGTTAAGAAACGGGTTAAGTTTTTCTTTGTGTACCTACTGCCTGAAGAACACACATCTGGCCCTTTCTTTGTATACCATATCTGTTCAGCCGCACATGGTCAATTATGTTGTAGAGAGCCCTCATAAATGGGGCGATGGTCGACTAAACACATCGCTCTTATCAAGCTGCAGACCCTTACGGCTCAGCCTTAACCATGATAAGGTATCCTTAGCCTACGTTGTGAGTCTACGCAGAGGCCCCAGATGGAAAATAAAAGTCATGAGTACAAATATCTTCATTACTCTTACTGATTTTGAGTTCACATTATTCAAGTTTTCTGTTAATACAAATGTATGTAATTTTGTTGTATATTTTCGTCTGTATTTCATTTTGCAGGACTACCGGTGAATATTTTATCAATAATGGGGATCTAAATAAAAACAAAGCAAACTTTATGCCGAACATGCAGCGAGTACGCTATGAGTACTAGTTGGCATAGACGCGTAGATATTCCAAACATACTTACAGCTCTCGTCTTCTCATATCGCAGCTGACATTTAAGACGGGAGAGTTGTCGCTCAAGAACGAAAGGTGTAGCAGCACGAAATTAATAACAAAGCAGCGGAGGAAGCCTCGACGAGTTCTCATAATAACTACCCGGCCGGCAAATTCATCTAGTGAATTTCGGCTGTCTAGTGAAATTAGAATCCGTGAATGTTAGTATCACAGGAGGGTGTGGTGCACTTTTTTTCTAACTCAGTTTTCAGGCGCTGGCTGCCTGGTATCTTTTTAGCTTGTATCTTTGCACCCATCGCATGCTAACATGACGAGGGATGTAGTTGCCATTCTATCTACGTCTGTTCCATCTTGTTCTTGTCTTTTATTAAGAAAAATCATTCGTTCGGAAAATAGCATATCAGATGTCCTATTAATGCTCTGCCCGCCGTTTCCGAAATATATGAAAATTTAACGCGGTCTAATAGAACGTCTAGCGAGCGACAGTGTTGGTAGGGATTCGCTCGAATTGCCTTCTCTCGTCCGGCGTCTCTGTCAATCAGAAAGGTTTTCCATCTGCACTTTAAAAGCCAACCCGTTCCTCTTGGAAGACTGTTAGATTGTGGGGTTGGCAAAGGGCATTACACAATATGTCAGAAAGTTGTTAACACGTATGAAGGTCTATTTCCCCCCATACTTTCCTGCTCTATAAACGAGGACACAGATCGATGTATGTATTATTGATAAGAAGTGGGGTTGGGTACATGTTTTAGCGGATTGCGGGTGTAGTACAAACACGGTTATCGTGTACCTCACCTAGTTTTGGCCATAAATATCTGATGAGGGAGGACAAATACAGTCCGTGTAATCTGGAAGAGGTACTCTTCACTTCACTTAGGGTTAAACTGCAAACTAGGCGAGTTTGTCGTCCCAGCGGG
The DNA here is from genome assembly GCF_035083965.1 of Branchiostoma lanceolatum. NCBI lineage: Eukaryota > Metazoa > Chordata > Leptocardii > Amphioxiformes > Branchiostomatidae > Branchiostoma > Branchiostoma lanceolatum. Next base: position 5,021,460 of record NC_089731.1, on the reverse strand, counting down.
TGGAGTGTGTCGGTTCGCCGCCGCCTGATAGTTTGTCGCAGTCCGCCCAACCACAGTCGTCATACGTGTAAGTGTGTGTAGTAAAAGTCGAAAACAGGGGCAAAAATCCTTAAGACAACACCTAGAGTTGACTTACCTCTTATACTTTAGAACCGGCAGCAGTTTCCCCCGAAGATCTCCCAGCGCCCATGTTGCTGCTACTCCCCGCTGTGCGGATCTCAAGGCGACGGCACCGCGCGCCAAACTTCCATCCCCGCACTGCGTACCGTCATCACCGGAACTGTGACTACACACACATCGTCAGCGGAGCCCTGCGTACTCCCCGATTGACCGCTGGACTCTCTCGCTACGCGGTGCTCTGCGCGGGGCGTCCGTCGTCGATACCGGCCGGGACTCGACTGCCGGAGAAATTTATGGGCGAGTGCATTGAGTCAGTTAGTTATAACAGTGATTGCTTTCCATAATTTTCTCTCAGGGCACAGCCCGCCCCATCAATCAATCAATCCGCCCAGCAATATCACCCCTCCCCCTCCATGCGTTACGCGAAATGCCAATAACTCCGCCACTCGCTACCCTTTCACCATCGACGCTGACATTTCGCGCTATTAAGGACAGGCCGGAAAGAAGGGTTCACGGGAGAAGAAAGAACTACTAGATAAAGGGTCAGCAATAATTGGGTCAGAGATGGCCTTTCTCTCGTCTTTCCAGCGCGACCGGGGACCAATGACTGGTGATAACGTAATTTGCCGAGCTGCTAAGATATGTGGAGTTAAATGCAGCGGCAGGGTGCTTGGCTTCTTGCTGTTCATGTAGCTTTATCAGGTCCTTTTTCCATTAGACCCCCATTCCACTAGACGGTGCTCTCACTGCGACCCCGCTGCTACCTCAGATGGATTTGTATAACCCTTGATTTCATAATGGAAATATCATGCAAAATGTAAAGGTATGGTTGAAAACATACCAAAACAAAACACTCAAAGTGTGAAAAGATTCGTTCTTCAGTTATGAAATTTGTTGAGCGCTCTATGACATTCTAGTTATCTGCGACTAGATATTTGGTAGGTCCCTGAATGTATTTCATAGATGAAGAGCAAAACCATTTTTGCAGGGTTTTGAGTGTCTTCTTTTCTTTTATATCATACTTTTATACATCGTCTATCATATTCAAATGATACTTCGAAAGTCACACAAATCCAATTCTGGTCCCCTTTCCATTGGGATCGCGCTGCGACTAAACATTGGCAGGTCGCTCTGTGCATTTCATAGAACGAATCCGTTTTTTGGGTTTATGTGTCATCTTTGATATATATATTTCAATTATAGATTTATACATCGTTCATGCATGCTGTTCATCATGTTAAAATGATAAATCGCACAAACTCAATTTTGGTCGTTCAAAGGTCGCTCAGAGATCGCTGTCTATTGGGAGGAAGGCTTTACACCCCGGTTTCACAAGGACGGCGCTCTCGTCGCGCGCTCTCTTCGACCTAAAATTCAACAGAGCGCTCAACGAACTTCATAGATTGAAAAACGAATCATTCTACGTTTTCATTGTTTTGTTGTCTTTTCAGTCATACGTTTAAATTCTACATGATATTCCAATTATGAAATCAAGGATTAGACAGATTCGATTTAGGTCGCAGCGAGAGCGCAGCGCGATCCCCGTCTAGTGGAGGTGAGGCTTTACGAGCAGGCACAGACTAATGCACTCGGTCGTTTATCTAGGGGTGACAACGTCAGGGCGCGGTTCATGAAATGTCGCTACAAGGGGGCTAAATACGGGCATTTATAAACGTAATGACTCTTCTGACTGGGTATGTTTGAAGGTAGAGGAAAACGACAGCTTTAAGCTCAGGCATATGTACCGCACTGATAGTGACAAAGTCTTAAGAGAACTTTACCGCATATACGTCCAAGATTCGCATAAAGTTTATTTAAGGGCCACTTATAGATGTGACGTACATTCAAGAATAAGTGGCAGATTGTGTAACTAGTAATAACGCGTCGTTGTTATTCAACGCTTTATCCTAATCCAATGGGGAGAATATTCTCTCCGTATGCCATTAAGCTTATTTCTTGACACCTTTGTCCGCAGTCCATTGAACCGATGGGAAGTTTAGATTAATGTGGTTATACGTTGTCCCCATCTGTGGCTATCTGATAAGAAAGGAACTATAGACAAATTGACGCCACCATAAAAACTGTTGTATGCCTCATACAATTACCCAGAGGGGGTCATATGTTAAATCATAGAAAAATGAAAACCAGAAAAGATATTACTGCTTATGGCTATCAAACAAACGTCACGGATGCAATTGTTTGACCGAGATGCAATGCGTGATTGGCGAGTGGGGAGGGGGGGCACTGCTAGGGATCTTTTCTAAATCGTGGACTCCAGAAGACCCCTCAGTGACAAAATTATAGAAACTGACACAGATAAAGAAATTGTTTAACCAGCGGAGTGGGCTAGCTATAAGATTTCACATTTGACCAAGTTTTAGTATCATTTCAGACCGCAGACGGGTCTATGGGAAACCTATAGTATCTAACACCGAGCGTTGGACAGTCCATCAACATGGACTAATAAATCGACGCTTAACCATCGACCATGTGTTGTTGGTCAGTTGTTTCAACATGCGTTCAGATGGAAATAGATTAGACCCTATCGTATGTGTCAGTGCGCTGCTTGCTAGTCATCGATCGACTGTTGGGTCCTTGAGCCAGATGTGTACAGCACAATTCCTTTGTACATGCTTTATTTGAATGAAAGGAATCCACTTTGTGTTAGGGCGTGCGCTGCAACAGTAGAGGTGGATTTTGTTCACATCCATATGTCTGAAATAATGAACTGGCTTAATGTTCTCATGAAAAGGGCTTTGGCTTTATACCTAAACATAAAAACTTTTAACGTCCGTTTCTTGACCCATTTTTTTCCATATGACAAAGCATTTCATGTCACAACTTATCTAGGTTATTTCATTCTTTTGCTTTTCTTTCTCGTCATCTTTGTTATTCATCTTTCGTTTTGACACAATGTTGACCTCCGTTTTGGATATTCCATTCAAATGCTAACGAAAGCGCTTCCAAAATATCATCTCGATGTCTTTAAAAGCTTTCGGATTGGTATACAAGCTTTGCTGAACTGCAGTCTAACCTAGTTATAGTAAGCCGTTACACGTTCTGCGCATAGGAATCGGTACGTCAGGTCTAGAAGGAAAGTTGGCCTCCAACCAGAATATCCGCCAACACATTTGGCAAGACTTTCGATTTGTTCAGTGTTAATGTGTGTCAGGACATGTTTGATGTGTCCAATAATACTGGAGTCCATGTTTACATTTGCCAAGAAGTCTGATGTACTTCGGTAGCGTGTGTCAGTGTGTGAACTGTGAAGAGAAAAATAGAGAAGCTCCGGATGGATTGCCGTGGTATTTGGTACGTGCTTAGGTCTTGGAATACCAAGGGAAGAACTGTAGTTTGGGGGCTTTCGTTGGCACTGCAGGGGCACTGCAGTATTTTAAAGTATCCAACACGAAAAGATTTTTGTAGGGTGGTGACCAAATTAAATAGCAACCGTGAAATACAGATCACTGACGAGTGATGTCAATGTGTTTTATCGAAAGGTACTGTGTATTTTACAATACCGGATGTCACCGGTGTCAAGCCAAATGTTCTCCCCTGTCAGATATTTGCTCCGACACGGATTGGGGGTTTCCTGTACCTACCTGCGTCAAACTCGTGGAGCGTGGCATGTTTCAAGGAGAAAATTGAGCGTATTTTGGGATGAGAGGTGCTGTGGAGGCTAACCCTAGCCCTAGCCCTAGCCCTAGCCCTAACCCTAACCCTAATCCCAACCCTAACCCTAACCCTAACCCTAACCCTTACCCTAACCCTAACCCTAACCCTAACCCTATCCTAACCCTAACCCTAACCCTAACCCTAACCCTAACCCTAACCCTAACCCTATCCTAACCCTAATCCTAACCCTAACCCTAACCCTAACCCTAACCCTAATCCCAACCCTAACCCTAACCCTAACCCTTACCCTAACCCTACTCCTAACCCTATCTTAACCCTAACCCTAACCCTAACCCTAACCCTAACCCTAACCCTAACCCTAACCCTAACCCTAACCCTAACCCTAATCCTAACCCTAACCTTAACCTTAACCTTAACCTTAACCTTAACCCCAACCCCAGCCCCAACCTTAACCCTATAATTTAATCCTAGCCGTAGCGCTAACTCCACGCACGCGCACTACCCCACCGAGCAAAAATCTGGTTGAGCAGAAATTCGACGCGACACCGGACCAAACTGCCCACCATCTGTTGCTACAAACTACCACCATCAAATGAACCCCCGTGACTGATGGACCGTCGGGAGGTTATTATCCCATCACTGCTGCCGAGCCTGCCGCGGCAGACCTTGGACGAGGTTTGTTTGTGCTCCATCACGATTGGACCGAAAACTCCCCGGTGTGTTTTTGAAGCATTGAGACGCTGCACCGCAGGGATAATGGAGGGTTTAGAGCGGGATTAGTCCCCGACGCTGACTTGGATAATCCCCACGGCAATCCATCAAAGTCGCTATCATCCCGAGACAAGCTTTACGGGAGCTTTAACGAAGATATCACTAGAACAGTTTTGGTAGATGATTGATGCTTTGGAATTTTGAATGATCATCAAAACAGGACCACTTGCTCCCTGATTGTTTTCCTTCAAGTTTGACACCACCTTTTTAAGTTAGCTGTGTCTGCGTTGAAATCACTGCATGCAACACTATCTTTAAACATACTTAACTTAAGGGTCTTTAATCATGCATTCCAATTGTCAACAAAAATGGAACATTTACGCATGTTTTAAGTTAAAGGTATGCTTAAACATTGAATTTTGTGCAGTGTATCTCTTGATGCCTTCTGATGAAAAAAAGCATTGGATAATAAACATTTGTAGACTTACTTGGAACGGGACAAGACATGTAAATAGGATCATTTGGTTTTGATTGTTACGAATGCTGTGTCGTCGGTTACAACTGGTTTTGTGTCCACTTGCAGCAAAAAGAAACACGTACAACTGGTTGCTCATTTATAATGGTGACCTACCCCTCCCCACGTACGAATGCTTAATTCCATACATGCAATAGAATTTATGCGCCAGTGACCATTGTGAAGAGTGATCATTTTTAGCGCTTCCGTTTGAAACTCTAACTCTAGTTTCAGCCAGAGCATCGTCTTCGCTACGCTTCGACACCTTTTCTAACCCCTACATGATATCAATCAAAAAATATTATCATATATATGTATAGAAAAGAAAAGTTGCAATGGCCAACAGTGCGGAAAACATTGGTGATGTTTACCATTTTTAGGCTACTCCACCCTTTCCTATTCACATAGACACATGCATTACTACAGGGACCATTCCCACTTGCTTTTTTGCCTAGGGTTTTCTTCATTGGACTTTTTTGATAGGGATGTTTAATCCTCCTAGGTTTTCGGAACTAGGGGCGACTCTCTAGGGCGCAGTAGCTTTGCCAAAGTTTGCGGCTGCCCGAGTTCCTACCGTCTTCTCGAGCACCGAAGTTGCAGATAAAATCTGAGGTGCCAAGAATGAAGATATATGACCACGACTTAATCACCCGATGTCAGTGTCATGTTACATACGTAATGAAGTTGTTAAAACCATTTACCTCCCCGTGCTGCCGCTTGTTATCCCACTGTGTAGTGTCAAGGTCTGCAGATGAATAATCACTATGTTCAACCTCTCTTACATGTCGGTATGGATTGTCTTACTTAGTCATTCTTTCCAACTTGTCTTCAGCCGCAAATGAGGCTCGCTTTTACACCTCTGCCTTACATGTCTTCATGAATGAATGAATTAATGAATGAAAGACCTTTATTGTACGTTCATGCTCTTACACGCTAAGTACAGGTGATCGTGAAAAAGCAGAAGTACAATGACAGTGGTATAAGAATGATATCTTACAACATAATGACTAATGGATACTAGTATGTACAAGTTCAACTTCCTCTGCCTTCGTATGACAGCTGTTAATGAAAGGACGAATGGATGTCATAATACAAAGTTTATCTAATTGCATAAGGAATATAAATGTTCTATGCTATTTGAATGTAACCAAAACTATTAAACGTATCTTGCATATGATCAAAAAAGATAGTTCATTGTTGTCTAAAGTACGGTTCACAATATAAACGACTGCTTCTGCGCACTGGGACTGGTTTTACATTTGCATTACAGCAGTCTTACAGTACAAAACTTCACGTGCAGGTCTCGTCTAGTAAATCTTTTATTTGCCATCGTCGCCAACAGGCGGGCGGGTGGATCGCTTTAAACGCTGGTCCTGAGTAATAGGCATATTCCGTGGAGCTCATCCGGTGAATTATTTTCCGTTTGAAACGCGCAGCGGGGCCCCAGGTGCGCCATAAAATATTGAAATCATAGCCGCTCTGATAGCAGGAATGAAAATGTTATCGTGTGCCGCTACTGCCTATTTTCACAACTGTTACCATAACTCATGCAGAACCAAAGGTTGGAGATATTTAAGCCACAGTTGGCCGCGTTCGGCGCCATAGGTGTCCGTGTCTTCTGTGGGTCAGATTTTTGATGATGTACCAAGTGCCGGTGTTTTGTATGTCGTGTCATTATGTACCGAACTTCAATCGGGTCCATGAATGTATGAAAACAGTTGTGCTGTTTTACAATTGTGCCCTACTTATTACCTTTAGTACAATAATTAGTGACATAGTTGACAATTAGGCAAGAATAATAGATTGTGTATTACCAGATACATTGATTGTGGAAGCCATCTACATCAGGGATCTACAACCATCTTTCAACAGAGACGGGGGGCGCCATAGATTTTCTGCAACTTGTGATCCACTGATCACCGAGCCACGTGTTCTATCTGCATAACGCGACGTCACAGAAGTGGTTGATTGCTCATTCTTTGACAAAGACTGGGCTTGGTCATTCGAAAATTGGGGCAGGTCCAATTTGTGTGTGTTGGACATTATACCATCCAACGTTTACTCAGACGAACCTTCAACTTGATAACAGATTATCACGTATATAGACACACTAGTATAGGCATTGTCACACAAATGCATTAATGCAAATAACATGTTACGCATTGCAGTAACTTGCACGCACCTTATATATCGCATTTCTGTGGTCATGCAATCTGCAGAACGTGACATCATGATTATGACACGTTGCAATTAAATTCCCAAAACCATACCGAATGCCTGTGTTTCGTAAACGCTTAGTCTTCTTACCAATACATCTGCATCAGGCACCCACCTCTCAGCCTTTTAAGTTCACTATATTTGATTTTGTATAATTTTCTGTATACCAATTGTATACATTTTTGTTATTTACATTTAAATCAATCTACTATGTAAGTGGACTCCAGGTAGAATAGTGTTTCTCTATGTAACACTGATGGAGATCTAAATAAAACAAAAAAGCCTGATGTATGAACTTCTCGTCTCCAATGGCTGCTGATGTGACTGGTAATGGCAATTATATGCAACTGTGTATAAACGTCATCTCATGATGATCCTGGGATAAGCCTATAGGAAAAATTACATAAAAAAGAAAAGTTTGAATTGAAATGTGGAAATCAATGGATGAGCCAGCACTGTTGGTAAGTAAATTTGACGTTTGCTTCCATCCAAGTTTTATCTGTAACGTCCAAACGTAAAGGAAAAGGTTACGAGAAATGGAACTTTAGAAACTTAAGTCAAAATGAAATATTGACAATCACCCATTGAAATAAAGCGCTTCATATCTTTCTGCAAGAGGGAGCATCTGCCGCCCGCTGACATGATGACACCAGACATATTCCCGAGCGGTAGCCCGGAGCACTCTCCGCACAACAAGGTGTTTGTCTGTGATAACCACCTCCTCGTGACCTGGTCGAACCGTAATACGCCACAGCCCGCCGTGATTTACACGTTGCCAGATGTGCAGAATGAGTTGTGTCGCGATACACTAGACTTGACGAATGAGCAAGCAGCGTTTGTGCGGGAAATGTGGGTGAGGGGCAAAACACCGATTTTAAAGTAAAGCTCATAAGTGAGAGAACTATAGTCACTTAAAGTATCTATGATCACTCAACCAGGGATGTTGGGCAGACGCTCAGAAAGTCTGAGTTAGTTTTAACGAATAAGTCAAACTGTTACGGTTGCAACTGTGGGCACTCATTATAGACAACGCCGCGGAACTTGTGGAGGGAGATATGCCAATGTGATTCGTCATTCACTCCAGTTCGTCGTCCCCGCTTTGTTCGCGGCTCACGAAGCGACAAGGCTCGATCCTAGACAGAGCTAAATCTGTAAAAGTGTCGGATTACCAAGGGATTATACCTCGTGTAGGGCAAATCCGAACTTCCGAATGGAGAGATCTGTTGGACGAGGATAACATAGTGTAGTGACACCCGCTGACGCATCTGCTACCCTCATGCCATGCCATACATCATTTACGCGTAGACAGGGGTATAATAAATACAAAAGGACGAACGTAGGAGGAATATACCATGGACGTAAGCGTAGTAATGATAAGATATTATGACTGACGTGCTGGAAGGAAAGTGTTCGCGATTTACGCGGTCAGAAAAACTTCCAAATCCTCGGCGCTGTGCATGTCTTTCGGAAAGTTGCAGATCAACGTCAGTGACACTCGAAAATAACTTAATATTCTGTTAAGACAGCGTTTTTACGTTCAGTATTTACATGTAAAACTAGATGATGCAAAACGTCATAAAACGAAGGATACTCCAATCAGAAATAACTTGAGACATAGCTGGATTCATAGTGTCCAGCCTCAGTTGCAGGAACGATAAAATATTTTCGTATTTCTAAACTTCTAGTAATGATACTACAACCAATGTATCTATGTAATCATAATTCTGAAGAAGGCATTGATATGATTGAATTCGTCATCTCAATATATCTCAATATCATTATAGGGTATATATTAATAGAACAATGGCAAATCCATATGGATGAAGTGTATGGCATGGGACTTATTGACTGAAGAGCAAGCGTTATTATCTAGGAATATCAAAGACTAATGTCCAATTCATACAGTGCAGTACCCAAACTATGACAGTTTCATTGTATGTATGACTCAACAAAAGCTACAAACTGCCATCGGTACTTTTGTGAGTTTAGCATATATGATCAATTATTGTCAGACACATGGTGCCGGAAGCTGTGATGACTGGTTTCCATAGTGACAGAGAATCATGAGCTCCTATTGGTCTGACTTTTTGTGGTCATAAAGAATACTGCACTTCTATTGATAATGTTGGGTAGAGCAATGGTTCTCTCGAGTCAGAAGTGTATGACCACAAGTTCTCGAGGAGGGACACCAATCACCCCCTGATCATCTCAGCGAGAGATTGTGTAACACAGGCTATATGTCGAGTATTGCAGCCCCGGATGTCTGCTTACAACATGTCGTTAGGTGGGTATGCGTGATTACCCATGCTGCCCTACGGGTCACCAAGATGGCAACCCCTTCAAACAGCCAGAGCAGAAGATGATGAAATGTAATCAGATATCAATCAGTTTTGACCTGCATAATCCAGAGAAATATTACAATCGATGAACTTATGACACACCAATTAAATGCGCGGCTGGCGTGCTTTTAGCCAGACCGAAGCTGATTGCTATTGCTGCCGGTGTTGTAAAAGAAATTGGTTGACTGGTGTAGCATTAAACGGATTTGTAAAACTTATCACAAATTTATTTTCCATAGAATAGTATAGTATAGCCCAACTTAAGATGTCAAACTTTGCAGAAAGATGTATGAACAATACACTAGAATGCTCATTATCATATTTGCCACCAGGCAACTGATGCAATCAGCATGACAGTCCTTTGTATTTGGTAAGTAGAAAAAATAGTTACCAAGTTTTTGACCGTACCTCTATTCATCTTCGGGATGACGTGAACGTGACTTTAAACTTTGATTATTTTACAATATTGCAGACTAATGCTTTTAGTAATAGCCTGAAATAAATTGAAATTTCTATGTACAGCCGTTTGCAAATTAGAGGATCTAAAAAAAACTTGACTATTGAAGTATAGGCGGTAATATGCAATAAAGTGTAATCCACTGATACTTAAAAATCAACGAAGTGCACATCTTCACACTCTGCACTTTACTGAGAAGCTATTCTCCCGTGCACTCCATGGCAATGCCATGACCAAATTTTGTGATCCATACTTATCAATTCCAGATGGTCGAAAGTTTCATACCAAATTAGTGATCAGAGACGGATGTGTCCCTGCTGCAGAAACTGTTTAATGTAGTTCGCGTGCCAACATGATGATTAATGCCCTTGTCCACGCCCTGCTTTCTATCTAGTGCAAAGATAAAGTTTTGGACCGATAGACTACCAAACAACACGCTAAGTTTAGCTCAGCTTTCATCCACACGCATGACATGTACTGTGGAACACGGAAACAGGGCAACTGACATGTTAGTCATCAGGTTGGTACAGTCAAACTTGGCTGGCTTACTACTTGGCTGGCCAACCACCTGCCGCATCTATAAACAGTTCCTTCCAGTGTTACATATCTTCTGCTAACCAACCAATTGTTTCACCCAAGTAGCAACCACTTCTTTGCAGTCCCCACGGCACATTCAGTCAACAATTAGACACACAATTGATTACCATTGTTCCATACACACCGCAGAAGCAGTGAAGCACGTCAATACTGTGCGATTTGATTTGGTACAGTTTGTTGAATTGACATTATGAGTGGAGGTTAAAAGAAACACATCTGAGCTATAACTTGTGTACCTCCTCATTACGAAGAGGAATCTAGTTGCAGAATTTAGTTGACATGAACTCTTCTCGATGACTTTATAAAACATCGTTTAGAGTCTTGGTTCTCTTTGAGTTTGTTCACACAATCACTCGATCCAAAGTATGACAGGCAATACATACCCATGTCATTGAGAGAGTTCATTTAAGTCCACTTTATGTTTGCCGTCTTCCCGGTTAAGTTAAGGAGATCTCATGCCACTGAGAGAGTTCATTTAAGTTCACCTTATGTATGCTGTCTTTCCGGTTAAGTTAAAGAGATCTCATGCTTGTCAAAGCTGTCAAAAACTTTGCCTTGGAATACAAATACAAAATTATATCTTGAATTGAACGAAAGATTACCAAATAGACATTTCACATTTGCACAGGCAGGTTATAAAGACGTTTATGACCGAGATTAGCAGTGATTAGCTGTGGCTTGTGCCTGCACTTTTAAATAAACGTAATGATACATAATTGGGAATGCACATGAAGTGATTGATGTTTGAATGTTTTACCTATTGAAGGCATGTAAAGGCATATTTGTCCTCGCTTCTCTTCCCTCTGTCATGACGCTTTGGCTTATTCAAAGCTTACCATGGGAGCGATTATTCTTAATCTTGTCCAACGCTAATCAGTCCACGGGGTTTACTTTCTCCAAGGCGTTTCTCTTCCTGTCATTTAGTTTAAGAAACGATAGCTCTCCGGGGGTGTTCCTGGTATCATTCACAAACAGAAGCCCGCGTTCAACGTCTTCGCGAAAACTTACTATGTCAGAACCTAAAACCCTCTAGGCACTTTCCCACGCTTTTGGGTTCGGGTTAGCAGTTAGTTTTCATTATTGTCACGGCACGACATCTAAGGGCGCTCGTACATCATCGAGTTTTCCTTTCCTAGAAGTCATCAACAGAAACAAAAATAACCACTGGACAAATAGCGTTGCGTCAAAGCCTGCAGAACTCCTAGTTACGTCTGATTTGTCACTCTACGTATCGACTAACATGCAAGCAACAAGGTCAAGTAAAGAAACAAAAGCCACCGCTTCAACAGAGACTAATTAATTGTCAGAGCATAAAAACACGAGGATGGTTCCATAGGAAGAACCTAAATTTGCAGGACCAAAATGATCTATCAACCAATATTGTAGCGTTTTCTAAAGCTTGTAGGTATTTTTCCAGCTACAAATCTTAACGCAAGTCGCACTGCGTTTTTATCTATTTCTTGAAAGTCTGACTCAGTATTGATGCAGTCTTTCGGTTACCCGGAACAGAAGCATGGATTAGTATTCATTGAAGCATCAATTAAAAGCTACTTGGATAAATTACTGTTTCCTCAATCGACCCTAGACTATTTTGGCGATTTATAGGAAATCAAAACTAATCAACAAGCCACCGGTTTCGACTTGAACGATCTTACAGTTCGAACACGGCTCATGGTTGTCTCTCGTCAGGTTTTCTCATTTCTCATTTCTCTTTTGAATTCACAATGCGTTTGAGCTATTGTTTTAGATCATACTGCCACGACCCCTTGAATCATATCTATTTCATGATTTAAGTCACTTTAATACGATTACCAATTCAGCTGCTACAAAGAGGAAACGCTTATTAGCAAATGATAAAATATTCCATCAAAACCAAGTGACCACCCCGGAAAGGTCAACGCAATCGCGGACCTGTAACCGGTGGCGCCGTGCGGTAAACCTCGCGGGATTTGAAGCAAGCCTGCCATCAAATTACATATCGTTGTCCGTCATTTCAACAAAACCCGGTTTTAGTGTTTCGTCTTGTAAAGCAACAAGTTAGCCATTAGTGATTGATATTCGCTTCAAGTTTGGATGATTAAGGGCTGGGACAGAGGAGCCATGAAGACTGTGGTGCGACCTTTTCTCCGCCGCAGCGACATCGTTTTGCATCTCTTAGTGATTCCCCTATAAATTTTCTTTATAATCTCTTTCTTATCAATGGTAGCAGATGGCAGAGAAAGTCATACTCATGTGGCTCATAGCCATAACCGAAGGGAAAAGGGAGTTTTGATAGTCTCTTTAACAGTGCCAGATGGATTGGAATGACTGTCGACAGTAGCGCCGTTACTGCCAACCCATTAATCCAATGGAGGGTAAACTGTACTTTGCGGGAAGTGTAAGAACGAGGTCGTAGAGAGTGGTTAGCGGTGGCTTGGCGTGCGTTACAACGCCCGGTAAACTCAATAGTTGATCCATCGCGTCCATCTCGCTTAATTTCCACGATCGATTGAAGCATAGAGGTAGCAGATTTTTCATGAAAGTGCACATTAGGGAAAGCATCTAAGGAACCCGTTTATATACAATTTGCGACTGTTAGTAATCTAAAAGGTATCGTTACTCAGTTAGGAAGCTTTAGAAGGTACTCTACCACACGTTACAGAATTTGGATGGATTTTGTAAAGGAGCACAAAGCAGACATATTTTTCTTTTGTGCACTCTATTCATTCCATACAATTTACCGTACGGTTTAGCTTTTATGGAATGGATAGGAATTCCGGAAATAAGATTTAAAATCCTGCGACAGACTTTACATATTTACTTCATTCAATAACATTGCATACTGAATGCTTTAGTTTTGGATGACAGTGGTGTGGCTCGGTGGGATGAATATATATATATTTTTTTATAGTCCTTCCGGTCCGCCCTTCTAACAGAAATACATTTGATAACCTAATCCGAAAGATCAATCTTCTGTCTTGGCAGATAAGATTCCCCAATTTGCCTGACAATACGTCAATAGTAAGCTGGCTAATCTGGTAGTTGATGAAAACCTTAATCATACATTAGTTTGTGGTAATGAAATCAACTGTGTTACTGTACCCCACTGGGGGTTGTGTTGGTACGTGAAGGAACCATAGTAGAGCTATTCAGCCATATTCATATGTTTAAGAGAAGATGTCTTAATGGAAAAACACGCGGAGTTGAAACAAAAATTCAAAATATCCAACGAGCCCATTATAGTAAAAAGGTTATATCACCGCATGGCTTTTGATCTTCAAACACTCCGTAAACCACGTGTAAAGTTTATGTTTATTCACTCATCATCATCATCATCATCCACTGGTTTCTCCCCTCCCGTCGAAAAAAAAGTTACCTTCACGCATGATGTGTGCAATTAAAGATATGATTTTGTGCAGCTGCGTATTTTCATAGTTGGCATCATTTTTTCACCAAGTATTTCCTATAAGGAAAGTGAGAAATAAGGGCATTTAATCGAACTGTAAAGAACATCACGTATTTTGCTGATGATTTTCTGTCAGATACACAAATCGATGTTTATTGACAACCAAATCATCGATGCACATTGTCAGATCAATATCTTACTATAAAGAACCTAATCTCGTACAGAACTATTGTCGTTGCCGCCGTATCAGCGACCCTCACTACAGTATAAAGTTTTGATGATAAAAGATATTACCCGCTATTGCTTTGAAGTTCTTCCATCCTTCATCTGTCCGTGACAGGGGAGGTCAGAATCTGTGGAAGAGGAACGGTCATTTTTCAAAACTGTCAAACAGCTAAGGCCAGTGTCCTTTAAATGTGTTTATTGGGAAACTCCCTTAAATGGTTAATTTTACACTCAACGAAATCTGTTTGTTTTGAACTACAATCCCAAAGCTTAAATTGAAACAACAATGACAAATTGAACGAGGCAATATCTTAAGAAAGACTATTTGTAAACCCTATGTAAAGCTAAAGCTAATATATTTGTAAAGCTAAATAAAGATAAATGTAGTATACAAGAAAGTAACAAATTTGTATGCTGTATTTCATACTGGTTTAGAATTAAAAGAAAGCGTATAATTTATTCAGTTTAAGTCACTGTCAAGTACAGCCAAAGAACAACTGAATGAATGAATGAAATGAAAATAGAAATGAAGCACATGCATGGGTGGGATAGAATTCTACCGCGTCGAGATCCTCGTGTAAAAGAAAATCCATGAACTGCTTCTAGCTACTATTTTACACTTTAATCACCTGTAGCCAATATACCAATGCCTACGCGTAGTACGAGCCAAAGTTCAAAATCTCTATCCATATCAGTCTTTGCCTTAGAACAATGCAGCCTTATCTGTGTCAACACGCGGTGTCCAGAGGCGTCTGGGGAGACCGGTACTAGATACCGGGCCTGTCGGATTGAGATCTTCTAATGGTCTGATCAATCTTGCTCACCGTGAGCTGTCCGCTCGTTATCACGACCATGCATGCAGATTTATCACTTCCTTCCTCATTCGCTAGTGCAAATTGTTATCGTCCTAGAATACCTCCCTTTTCAGCTCTTCTGTCCCTGGAAATGTCAAAGAAATTTACTTATAAAGCATGGGATTTTGAAGGCTACGAATGTAGGATGCGGTAGTTCTGAAATCGTACGCATTTGAGTGACCTGAGTCAGAAACTTTTGATTGGGCCTCTATCAACTTTCCGCTGTGTCTGAATAAAGATATTTTCACTGTAATACACTACAGTTCTAAACTGTCCTTGACTAGGATCAACGAAAGGCCAATTTGAAGGCTGTGTTATGCTATATCACGAAAGTTTATCCCAGGACCATCAACATATACCGTTGGGAATTTAGGGGAGAGATCGCTTGATGTGTATGGCTAAAAGACAATGACTGCCTGAAAGATTAAGCAGCCTCTTGGACATGAACCTCAATTTTTGTGGCAATATTCGACTCCATCGGAATTCGTTAGGTATCACTGTTGGTCAACTTACCTTAACTCTAGCATGTCTTCATCCTGGGTATTAATCATCGTATATCTTTCATTGCCATCTCTATGCGATGTTTCATTCATCAACATTTGTTCAGCTGTATAGGGGCATACAGCATGGGTTGACCAACTGGTTGATACAAATGGCAAGATCTAGTGATGAAGACAATACAGGTACCTCCTTCCATCCACGCATTATTCGGAGTTCGAAGAAGGTGTCACAAAGCTGTTTGAAACAGAGCAGTAACTTCATCCTCATCGTCGTCGTCAACATCAGCATCATCATTATCATCATCATTATCATCATCATCATCATCATCATCATCATCATCGTCGGCGTCATCATCGTCGTCGGCGTCATCATCATCGTCGGCGACGGCATTCTTATCACCATCATCATCACCGCTATTTTTCTCCTTTTCCTACTCCATCATCATCATCATCATCATCATCATCATCAACAAGAACAACAACAACATTATCAACAAGAACAACAACATCATATTCTACTGGGTTCTGCGTCTACAGCCGTAATCAACACCTTCGAGCTTGCTAACCACATGGATACAAATAAATGTTGCCCATTGCTTTATCAGCGCGTGCTGCAATATGCCAATCGTTGAGACGAACGGAATGAAAATCACCAGATTTGACCCATCTTGTTGGACAAATGCTTTGATATCGTCGTTCTGCTGATATTGCACAATTTTATCGAGCATAGAGACTCGGAGGGCAGAGTGCGCGCACGAGATAGACCGTTCTCGCCCACTCTGACCTTCTGGTAACCGATATGCCCTTAATCCGGCAATTTTTCTTCAGAAAACGGTCAAAAGTCAGCAAACCATACAAAAGACTTTCTGCGTCTATTTGTCGCTTGATGTGACGATAAGCCCAACACTGGTAGAAGAGATAAGCTGGCCGTCTTAGAAATTTTGAAAATGTCATAAAAAAGGCCGCAGTACGGAAAGGTCAAGTGTTATAAGGTTTCAAAGGTGCAACTGGTACCATCGGTCACAGCAACAAAGTTCTACTATTGCATGATCATGAAAGCCAAAACTTCTTTTGCTTTATTCATGTTAAGCTTATGAATGAATGGCATTGAAGTTGGGATCTGCTGCTGGGCACAGGCGGATGCGTCTTCACAAACACTGACAAAATTGCCGTTCTTTTGTGTTACAAAGATATTATGATTAGAAAGACAGCTTGCAGAAAGACACAAAATGAAGTGATTCAAGACGAAATCATCCATTTCCAAATCCCTTCTCATTTATTAAACGTTTCGACTTCTAGGTAGACCGATTCTGCGTTGACAAGCATTTTCAATTCATCGTCCAGGACTCACCACCCATCTATACTCGTTAAATGGCTTGCTGTCTTGCTTGCCAATTTTTTTTCTTAAAAGTGCCTTATGTTTTGTTAAAATAGATTCATTTGGCTGGTAAAGCCTTTGGGTTCGTCTCTGTAGGACTGGAGTTGATATGCGGAGATATGAAGGCACACCAGCATGTTAATTAAGATGATTTATACTCGTGTCAACAGGTTGGCTATCAATCATAACCACACGATGTATTGCCCATTTTGAGTAGTGTGTGTGTTTTACTGAAAACAAAACCTCATCTTATCAACTTCAGCTGCTCGCTGTATGTTTGGTTCCATGATAGGGTATCCGTATTAGCACACAATTACACAACATCTTACCACATTGCATGACTTTTCTTCATCAGGAGAATACAGAAAAAGAGCAGATAAGACATAGACAAGAATGTTTCCTCATTTAGTAAGTGGAGTCTTCAACACACACGAGGCCAGGAGAGGGATACACATGCAGAAACTGCAAACGAGTCTGCCTCTCCAAGATTGGACTGTATAGCCACAGCAGACGCTGCGGACAACCCACAGACTGACCAGGATGCGACGCCACAGTCTTGCGAGAGTGACGGCTGCCAACCATGATAATGACTTAAATTCACCGTGCACTGCACTAGATTCCAAATCGTTCTTCCCACTTTGGGACTTCTGGATACAAATTATTCGACATTGCATCGATCCCTTGTCCGTACCATGAGAATACAAGAAGATAGAATTCGAAAAAAATATGATCAATCAACATATAGACAAGGACGCGTTCTCATTTGACAGTCCGTAGCCAGTTTTAGCCACAGTGTACCGTTAGATACCAAATCGTTCTGCCTACTTTTGGGATTCTGGATATAAAAAATCGTTTCACATCGCAACTTTTTTCGGTACGAAGGAATTATATGAAGACAGATAAACATCAAGAAAGGCATAGACAAGAGCTTGACAGTTTGTAGACACAGTTGGGTTTCTGGATATCATATCCGGATACAAATCGTTTCACGTCGCACCACTTGTACGCACCAGGAAAACAAAACATAAAGCAATATCTAGACAGTTCGTAGTCAGTATTTTAGTGCACGGTTAGACACGAAATCGTTCTGCCCACTTTGTTGTTTCTGGATACAAATTGTTCCGCTTGCCTCCGCGAGGCCAGTCTGTCAGCAGGTCCTACAGCTCCAGCACCACTGGTTGTTATCGACGTGCCGATTGATTATACCGTAAAGACAAAGCGATTCTTGTTCCATTCAATACTGATCGTACGCACTTGATTTCCCTGGGGAGGGGGGCGTTTTGCTGAAAAGCTTTGACCTCTGACCTTTACATACGTCATCCTCATTGTACACCTTTCGTTTAATCTGGTATTGAATGTAGGTTGGTTGACACTGCAATCTATTCCTTTTTAAGGCGCCGACTTGATTGGTTTCGATTTCAACAGGTCTAGAGATTACGTTTATATAGAGCCATGCACACAGTAGTTCTATCGTTGCCGATTTGTACCATGACTAAGAACATCTTAAATGAACTTGGACCTCATTTGAGGACCCGTTTATCCATGTGTTTGGCTCAGATTTTTATTTGTCTATTCTACCTTGACATATCTACTTAATAATGTTCTTTTTTTGACAGTGATTTGAATCATTTTGAATAGCCATAAATAATATTACGGTTGTCAAAACAATACCTTTTTGTGCGGATTCTTGCATTCGACATTTGTTGTTGACGTGCCAAAATGTAAGTCTCTTGATGTACAGTTGAAGCGAAGGAGGCCTTCTTGGCCAGCGAGTGTTGTTGTCATTTATCGTTACCTTGGGCAGTTGAAGCATCGGCCATGATCACGTCGTCTGAAAGCAGGCCATAATCTTTGAAACCCCATGCGCGCTCATTACCGCGACCCTGATGCCTCCCAGGTAACCCCGCTGACAGGGAAAGCCTTCCCTCGTCCTATGAGGTAGCCTTGGTGCTATGAATAGTCCAGTCGAACTAATGGATATGTATCTCCTACACAGCTTTAGCTCACAGAAATCTACCATCTCTCACTGACCAATGCAAGGTGAAAGATGCAGCAAAACCTGTCTAGTGACCACTCAAAGTACTTAAAGAAAATGGTTATGGCAGACAGGTGACCACTATGGAAAGGATTCTTAATGTTTTGGTCAATGTGAAAATATTCTAAGTGACCATCAAAACGTGGCAACGATGGCCAGTAGCAGAGATGGTCACATGTACATCACTTGAGTCAACATTTAAGAAGTCAACATGGCCAACTGTGTATATCTTTATAGCTTTTAATGTACTGTCATACGTATAGGTGTATATGACCTCACTGTATCGAAGAACTCCAACCCCTTGCTCTCTAAGACAAGTGTATTTAACCATATTGCAAGTGTAGAAAACACCTACCGGTGTTATAATGAACTGCAGATATAATTTGCAAAACCATTGGGCTCGGTGTGGAGCTACATTTCTGCTTCGTCAGACTTTTGCTCCATAATGACGTTGGCGTGCGTGGAGTTAGGGCTAGGGCTAGGGTCATAGGATTAAGGTCAGGGTCGGTTTAGAGATAGCCTCCACAGGCCGGCCAGTATCCAAACCTATCATAGCTCCTGAGTTTCCTCTTCGCATCTAAAACTTTATTAGCTCCCGAGTCTCCTCTCCTCTCTGAGTAGCATGGCATCCACTCGGGAGCTAAAATAGGTTTGGATACCTCACTAAGCCTCCACAGTAGGACATCTCCTTCCAAAATCAGCTCAGAATTTTGCTCGAAGAGTGCCGTGCACCACGAGTGTGACGCACTTTTCTCCCCTCATGTATATTGAAAGAAAACCAACCCCAAGCATTGTTGGTACACGTTTTATGACAGGGGCTGAAATTTGGCTTGACACCGACACAGCAATGTTTTGCAGC
Source organism: Branchiostoma lanceolatum (assembly GCF_035083965.1). Lineage (NCBI taxonomy): Eukaryota > Metazoa > Chordata > Leptocardii > Amphioxiformes > Branchiostomatidae > Branchiostoma > Branchiostoma lanceolatum. The sequence goes on along the minus strand of NC_089731.1, from coordinate 5,001,633 downwards.
CCCCAATTTTGCTAAGCATTCAAGCATTTTTCTGACAGCCGCATATTTTCTTATAATAGCAGTACCCATAACAGAGCTAAATGTAGATATGCGACTAAAGCCAACCCCGTAAAATCCCCGAGTGCTGTAATTGACCTGGGCGGGCGGGGAACTCTCCCACTACCGAGAAGGTCCTGGGAAGCTCGCGATGGGCTGGCACCAGGCTGCGCATACAGTATGGCACTGTGCCCAGGACCGTTAAGTTAGCGTTATCAGAGGATGTGTCGCGATGGCATCGCTTAGTAGTAATAACGAGGTGTCAAAGCAATTATGTTAAAGACCAACACTCGTGTCCCTTCCAATTAGGTCACCTCAATATACGATGTGGTGACTCGAGTCTTCTTAATGTTGACTCAAGTGATCTCTGAAGCGTTAAATGACAAAGAGGATGCTAATTCAAACCTTCAAATAAATAAGGACCAAGTTGCTATTGTAAAAAGTATGTTTCGAAATGAGAACAAAAGGAGAGAAGTTCTAACAGGTAACGTAATGTTTCAGAGACAGCACTGATAAAACAGAAAAAAATCGATAGAAGTTTATGAAGACATCTGCACCAAATAAATGCTGCATAGTTCCATGTATAGGACGCTGTGAAATAACTGTAGATGTAGTAAACCAGTACTCATGCGACCTTGAACTTATGGAGATGAAAAAAAGGGAATTTACATGTACTCCATTCCCGCAGACATGTGAATAAGCAACGGCGCCGATAGAAAGTTTATCAGTTCAAGGATAAAGGCAATTATAAAGTTCATGTCCAAAGCTGATTAGATTTGCGGTTTATACCTTTCTAAGTACTTAAAAAAAATAAGATGGGGAAGGGATGTTCGATGTGATGCAAACTGTTTGGATTTAGATAAAGCCAATGTAAAACGAATGCTAAACTTACAGACACATCCAATTCTCCAAATATCATTTTACACCATTGCGCTTTACATACTGGCAGGCTGTCCAACTGCGGACACACACCAGAGTAATCAAACAAATAAGCAAACACACTAAATGATTTCGCTACCTCCGTTGACCTCAATGGAGGTAAAACACTAACTGCATAGAGAGAAATAAAAGCCCACAATTAAGATACAGGTGGAACAACTACATTAGTAGAGAGGTTAGTTTATATCATCTGAATCATTTAGCTTCCTTACCCCGTCTGAACACCCCCCCCCCCTGCCAGTGGTATGGTGTTTCCGGTTATATAAGTCGTCCAAAAACAATCAAACTGCCATCATACCAGCCATGTGGACAGGATTTTACAGACGCTCTTCGATAAAATCTATTTGATAGGTTTCAAATTACTCCCACTCTATTGAATTTTTATTTGCTTTCTGACATAAATTGACAATAAAAACAGGAGACTTAATTTGATACCGACGGCACATTTAGCGCCGGACAATGAAAATCGACAGAAGAGGACAAATTAGATTTTGAAGACGGTACTTTAGTCCGTTTTGACGGCAGACCACCCAGGGATAATCTAGGAGCAGTAAAGAAGTTTATTACACTTTCAGCTTTCGATAGTTTAAGCTGGATTTACTTCCCCATATATTGCATCTTCTTTCATCATCTGTGTCCATTTACAGTGTCTACGTCCCCTCCACTTCCATACAATCGTAGAGAAGACACGGCAAATTGAGCGCAACTCAGTTACGACGTCGAAAGAATAGCAGAACACATCGGAACCAGTCACAAATGTGGATCATTTTTGTTATCGAAATCTACAAAAGTCATTCAAGCACAATGTCTAGTTAGAGAACATTCTACCACTTCTCTACGTTCTTTGGTGCAAAGTGCAAAGGCTTCAGTTTCACCCAACATTTTCAGATGATTAGATATGTCATTTTAAGAAAAGGATATTGCATGGTTTTTCACTGATGGATGGAGATGCTCCCTGGAATGCAATTTTCCGCCATCAATAAAATATTGCGGCTAAAACCAAGCAGACGCCAGACTTGGATTAGGCGGCGCAGCGCCCCGTGGTCGTTACGAAGTATCATTATTGTGTGATCACGAGCTCCGTATTACCGGTGATTCTAATAATTACTAAATGCACTACTAAGGTTCCTTTGCCGAGGTAGCAAATTAATAGGTCTTCCCAGTAAACCGTTATACTACGGAGACAGTCCATCTGAAGATTTGAACAATGCCAACGGGCACACTGTGGGCTCAACGGGGGACATCCGAAAAACTTTTACTGGATTGCAAATCACGGAGCGATGCTTTCAAAGGAGAGAGTGCTACTCTGTCTGCATTGTCAAATGACTGCTTGTCTCATTACATGTGACATTTGCAAAGTTGTCATGGTATTTCTTTGGTGGAACATTGATGTATCTTTTTTTTATAAGCAAAAAGTAGCAGATGCTTTGTACTTGTTTTCAGAGGTCTTGGTGTGATCATTCGTTCTGTAGTAAGGAAAACGTCTTTTTTGGTAGTTGCGTGCACATGGTGAAATGTAGTGTACTCCGACAGCTATGTTGCCAGCATATTGTACTATTACTGATACTCATTGATGGGATACATGTGCTTGTAATGCCTCCAATAAGTTGATCAGAGCGTAGCAGGACGAGTTACTATCTTACTCTTGATCCACAAGTGCGCGAAGAACAATTCCCCTATTACGGAACTTCTGGTTTGACTGCTTACTCGATAGGATGATATGATCGCTGAACTGCATATTAACCTTTCAGTGGAGCCCAAGGTTTTGGTGATTCCAACCTCTCGGTTCCCACTATTTGCGCGAAGAGGGAGAGCTTTTAACGTTTAAGATTCCTTCTGTTCGAGAAGAGCTTAGTGTATTGAAGATGAACGCTGTCAAAGCAATGCAGCTGATAGCCGTAAGGGGGCGCTGAATGCAACAGTGGTGAACGGCGAAGGATGTTACATGCAAATATGGATTAGTTTGAAGGTGAGGGCTCTGGTTGGGCAAATTCTTAATGTCACCTTGTACCATCCCCAACCATCCCCAGTTTAGGTCGCAGCAACGCCGCCAACGTGCCGCGGGTCCAGTGAGGTAGGGGCTTAACAAATCGCGTCACAGAAAATTGCCAAACAAGCGAGTAGATATCGTGGTAATATAAGCACTGGACAATGAACAGGTGTACTTGTTCCTCTGAGGATGAAAATACCGATTATTTATGACTTGTCTTAAATTTCGGTCGCAGAGATTGTTCATGTCCTTGGTGCTGAACGTATGGTGTTATTACACAAACTTCCAAGAAGGACAAGGAAAGTTGCTGTTTTATATGGGTTTAACGCAGCAAAATGAAAATCGAAATATTGGCATATCGAAGTATTTCCTACATAAACCCGGTAGATAAAACACCACGGAGAACTGTCTTAGATATATGAAAATGGTAACAAACATGATAACGTACGTCAGAGAAAAGCACGATTTTCTTGTAGTTTAGTAAGACACCTTACACGTGGTTTATTCAGTCTAATCTTGCTGCTCTCCTAACTAAAGGTTATTTTACCTAATCTAAATGTATTTGAAATTGGGCTATTCAATTTCTATATAGACGTTTTGTTTTGAAATGAGAGAAATGTGCAAAATACACGTGAAATGTTAGGACGAGCTAAGCCACAACGTTGGCGGTTGCGCCTCGGTGTGATAGTTAACGGGACTGCAGTTTCTTTTTATTAAAGAAGGAAAACCAATGATTCGGATAGTGTAATGTTATGAGAAACCGCTTGGGCGTTCTGCGCGGGTTGCCTGCTTGGCGTATCTTAACAGCGCCACCTTCCTATTTGGCTGCGTTTTTCATGTTGTATTTGTGTGCTATGAGTCCGGCACATCACATCTATGAAGTAAATCGTAGGTGCAGGAAATTATTCTAGATATACTACTGAGATAAAACAATAGTAGCAAATTGTGCTTCACCACAAAGGCGGCCACATGCGATACCATGTGGCCATGTTATTGGTCTCAAGTCCAAAATGTATGAAATTAACTCGATGTAATCATAGGAACGATCTAAGGACAGAGAAAGCGCTAAACCAGACGCAAATTTAGAAGAACAACTTTACGCTATTGATTCATTGTTCTCCCTCACTTACGGTATCCAAATACGTACTGATAAGTTGGTGCAGCTGAA